>NC_012878.2:27352692-27444500 GCF_000003195.3 Sorghum bicolor
TCCAAAAGGACCAAAGCGGGATTCCATATGACACACATCATCTAGTAGTTCCATCAGGTGCACCCAAATTGATTTTCGAGCATATGGTACGTTTCATGCAAGCCGTGCACGTATCTTGCACCGAAACTAACACTATCTCTAAGTGGATTGAAATGACATTCCATATGGCACATGTCATCTAGGAGTTCCATTGGGTGCGTCCAAATTGATTTTTGAACATATGTTACGTTCCATGCAAACCTGCAGCTATCTTGCATAGAGATTAGCACTATCTCAAAATAGATCAAACCAAGCTTCCACTTGAGCCCCTTTACCTAGGCGTATCATTAGGTGTGTCCAAAATGGTTCTTAGCCTGTAGTGCACTAGGCGCAAACCGTGCACCTATCTTGCATAGAAACTAACATTGTCTCCAAATAAATCAAAGCAAGATTCCATATGACACACGTCATCCACAAGTTCCATCAGGTCCGTCTAAATTGATTTCCGAGCATATTCTATGTCCATGCAAACCGTGCTCCTATCTTACATCAAAGTTAGCACTACCTCCAAATAGACCAAACTGTGCTTCCACTTGAGCCTCTTCACCTAGGATTACCATCAAGTGTATCCAAAATGGTTTCTTAGATTATGGTGACTTAGGCGCAAACCGTGCACCTATATTGCACCAAAACTAACACTATGTCCAAATGAACCGAAGTTATTCCATATGACACACATCATCTACAAGTTCTATCGGGTGTGTCCAAATTGACTTCTGAGCATATGGTATGTTCCACGCAAATCGTGCACCAGTCTTGCATCAAGATTGGCACTATCTCCAAATAGACCAAACCGAGCTTCCATTTGAGCCTCTTCACCAAAGAGTACCATCGAGTGCGTCCAAAAATGGTCTCGTAGACTATGGTGCATTAGGTGCAAACCGTGCACCTATCTTGCACCGAAACTAACACTATCTCCAAAGTGACCAAACCGAGATTCCATATGACACACATCATCTAGGAGTTCCATTGGGTGTGTCCAAATTGATTTCTGAGCATATGTTACATTCCATGCAAACCTGCACCTTTCTTACATCAAGATTAACACTATCTCTAAACAAATCAGACCAAGCTTCCACTTGAGCCCCTTTACCTAGGCGTATCATTAGGTGTGTCCAAAATGGTTCTTAGCCTATGGTGCACTTGGCGTAAACCATGCACCTATCTTGCACAGAAACTAACATTGTCTCCAAACAGACCGAAGCGAGATTCCATATGACACACGTCATCTACAAGTTCCATCGGGTTCGTCTAAATATTCTATGTCCATTCAAACCGTGCTCCTATCTTGCATCAAGATTAGCACTATCTCCAAATAGACCAAACTGTGCTTCCACTTGAGCCTCTTAAACTAGGATTACCATTAGGTGCATCCAAAATGGTTTCTTAGACTATGGTGAATTAGGCGCAAACCTGGACCTATATTGCACCAAAACTAACACTATGTCCAAATGAACCAAAGTGAGTCCATATGACACACATCATTTGGGAGTTCTATGAGGTGTGTCCAAATTGATTTATGAGCATATGGTATGTTCCACGCAAACTGTGCACCGATCTTGTATCAAGATTAGCACTATCTCCAAATAGACCAAACCGAGCTTCCACTTGAGCCTCTTCACCTAGGAGTACTATCGAGTGCGTCCAAAATGGTTTCTTAGACTATGGTGCATTAGGTGCAAACCGTGCACCTATCTTGCACCAAAATTAACACTATCTCCAAAGGGACCAAAGCGAGATTCCATATGACACACATCATCTAGGAGTTCCATCGGGTGCATCCAAATTGATTTTCAAGCTTATGGTACGTTTCATGCAAACCGTGCACCTATCTTACATGAATATTAGTACTATCTCCAAACAGACCAGACCGAGCTTTCACTTGAGCCTCTTCACCCAGGAGTACCATTGGGTGCTTCCACATCGGTTTCTAAGCCTATAGTGCATTAGGTGCAATCCGTGCACCTATCTTGCACCGAAACTAACACTATCTCTAAGTGGATTGAAATGAGATTCCAAATGACACACATCATCTAGGAGCTCCATTAGGTGCGTCCAAATTGATTTTTGAGCATATGTTATGTTCTATGCAAACCGTGCACCTATCTTGCAACAAGATTAGCATTATCTCAAAACAGATCAAACCAAGCTCCTACTTGAGCCCCTTTACCTAGGAGTACCATTAGGTGTGTCCAAAAAGTTTCTTAGCCTATGGTGCATTAGGCACAAACCATGCACCTATCTTGCATAGAAACTAACATGATCTCCAAACAGACCGAAGCAAAATTCCATATGACACACGTCATCTACGAGTTCCATCGGGTGCGTCCAAATTGATTTCCGAGCATATTCTATGTCCATGCAAACCGTGCTCCTATCCTGCATCGAGAGTAGCACTATCTCCAAATAGACCAAACCGAGCTTCCACTTGAGCCTCTTCACCTAGGAGTACCATCAGGTGCGTCCAAAATATTTTCTTAGACTATGGTGAATTAGGCGCAAACTTTGCACCTATCTTGCACCGAAACTAACACTATGTCTAAATGAACCAAAGTTAGATTCCATGCAACACACATCATCTGGGAGTTCTATTAGGTGTGTCAAATTATATTTCTGAGCATATGGTATGTTCCACACAAACTGTGCACCTATCGTGCATCAAGATTAGCACAATCTCCAAACAGACCAAACTGAGCTTCCATTTGAGCCTCTTAATCTAGGAGTATCATTTGGTGCTTCCACAATAGTTTATGAACCTATGGTGCATTAGGCGCAAACCGTGCACCTATCTTGCACTGAAACTAACATTGTCCCCAAATGAACCGAAGTGAGATTACATACGACACATGTCATCTAGGAGTTCCGTCGGGTGCGTCCAAATTGATTTTCGAGCATATGGTATGTTCCATGCAAACCATGCAACTATCTTTTATCAAGATTAGCACTATCTCCAAACAGACCGGACTGAGCATTTTCACTTGAGCCTCTTCACCTAGGAGTACCATCGGGTGCTTCCACAACGGTTTCTGAGCCTATGGTGTATTAGGCGCAAACCGTGCACCTATCTTGCATAAAACTAACACTATCTCTAAGTGGATTGAAATGAGATTCCATATGACACACGTCATCTAGGAGTTCCATCGGGTGCATCCAAATTGATTTTTGAGCATATGTTACGTTCCATGCAAACCTGCACCTATCTTGCATCAAGATTAGCACTATCTCAAAATAGATCAAACCAAGCTTTCACTTGAGCCCCTTTACCTAGGAGTACCATTAGGTGTGTTCAAAATGGTTCTTAGCCTATGGTGCATTAGGAGCAAAACGTGCAGCTATCTTCACAGAAACTGGGAGTTCTATCGGGTGCATCGAAATTGATTTCCGAGCATATGGTATGTTCCATGCAAACCGTGCACCTATCTCGCATCAAGATTAGCACTATCTCCAAACTGCACTTCCACTTGAGCCCTTTTACCTAGGAGCACCATCGTGTGCGTCCTAAATGGTTTCTTAGCCTCTAGTGCATTAGGCGCAAACCATGCACCTATCTTGCACCAAAACTAACACTATCTCCAAACAGACCGAAGTGAGATTCCATATGACATACGTCATCTAAAAGTTCTATTAGGTGCGTCTAAATTAATTTATGAGCATATGGTAGATTCCATGCAAACCATGCACCTATCTTGCATCAAGATTAGCACTATCTCCAAACAGACCGAACCGAGCTTCCAGTTGAGCCTCTTCACCCAGGATTATCATTGGGTGCTTCCACAATGGTTTTTGAGCCTATGGTGCATTAGGCTCAAAACCGTGCACCTACCTTGCATCGAAACTAGCACTGTCTACAAATGTATTAGAGCGAGATTCCATATGACACACATCATCTAGGAGTTCTATTGGGTGCATCCAAATTGATTTCTGAGCAGATGGTATGTTTCATGTAAACCGTGCATCTAACTTGCTTCAAGATTAGCACTATCTTCAAACAGACTAAACCGAGCTTTCACTTGAGCATCTTCACCTAGGAGTACCATTGGGTGCTTGGACAATGGTTTCTGATCCAATGGTGCATTAGTTGCAAACCGTGCACCTATCTTGCAATGAAACCCACACTATCTCTAAACAGACCAAAGCAAGTTTCCATATGACACACGCCATTTAGAAGAACCATTGGGTGCATCCAAATTGACTTCCGAGCATATAGTACGTTCCATGCAAACCGTGCACCTACATTGCATCAAGATTAGCACTATCTCCAAACAGAGCGTCCACTTGAGCCCTTTACCTAGGAGTACCATCGCGTGCGTCCAAAATGTACCTATCTTGCACCAAAACTAGCACTATCTCCAAAGAGATCGAAGTGAGATACTATATGACACACATCATCTAGGAGTTCCATTGGGTGCTTCCAAATAGATTTCTAAGCATATGGTATATTCCATGCAATTCATGCTATCTTGCATCAAGATTAGCACTGTCTCCAAACAAACCAAACTGAGCTTCCACTTGAGACCCTTTACCTAGGACTACCATTGGGTGCATCCAAAATGGTTTCTTAGCATATGATGCATTAGGCGCAAACCGTGTACCTATCTTGCACAAAAACTATTTGTCTCCAAATAGACCGAAGCAAGATTCCATATGACACATGTCATCTAATAGTTCTATTGGGTGTGTCCAAATTGATTTCCGAGCATATGATATGTTCCACACAAACCATGCACCTATCTTGCCTTAAGATTAGCACTATCTCCAAACAGATTGAACCAAGCTTCCATTTGAGCCTCCTCACCTAGGAGTATCATCGGGTGCTTCCACAATGGTTCTGAGCCTATGGTGCATTAAGCGCAAACCGTGCACCAATCTTGCACCTAAACTAACACTGTCTCCAAACAGACCGATGCAAGATTCCATATGACACACATCATCTAGGAGTTCTATTGGGTGCATCCAAATTGATTTTCGTGAATATGGTACATTCCATGCAAACCGTACCTATCTTGCACCAAGATTAGCATTATCTCCAAACAGACTGAATGGAGCTTTCATTTGAGCCTCTTCACCTAGGAGTACCATCGGGAACTTCCACAATAGTTTCTAAGCCTATGGTGCACTGGGCGCAAATCATGCACCTATCTTGCACCAAAACAAATACTATCTCCAACTAGACCGAAGCGAGATTCCATATGACACACTTCATCTAGTAGTTCCATCAAGTGCTTATAGTAGTTCCATCTGGTGTGTCCAAATTGATTTCTAAGCATATGGTACGTTCCATGCAAACCGTGCACCTGTCTTGCATCAAAATTAGAACTATCTCCAAACAGACCGAACCAAACTTCCACTTGAGCCTCTTCACCAAGGAGTACCATCGGGTGCGTCCAAAATGGTTTCTTAGATTTTGGTGCATTAAGCGCAAACCGTGCACCAATCTTGCACCTAAACTAACACTGTCTCCAAACAGACCGATGCAAGATTCCATATGACACACATCATCTAGGAGTTCTATTGGGTGCATCCAAATTGATTTTCGTGAATATGGTACATTCCATGCAAACCGTACCTATCTTGCACCAAGATTAGCATTATCTCCAAACAGACCGAATGGAGCTTTCATTTGAGCCTCTTCACCTAGGAGTACCATCGGGAACTTCCACAATAGTTTCTAAGCCTATGGTGCACTGGGCGCAAATCATGCACCTATCTTGCACCAAAACAAATACTATCTCCATCTAGACCGAAGCGAGATTCCATATGACACACTTCATCTAGTAGTTCCATCAAGTGCTTATAGTAGTTCCATCTGGTGTGTCCAAATTGATTTCTATGCATATGGTACGTTCCATGCAAACCGTGCACCTGTCTTGCATCAAAATTAGAACTATCTCCAAACAGACCGAACCAAACTTCCACTTGAGCCTCTTCACCAAGGAGTTCCATCGGGTGCGTCCAAAATGGTTTCTTAGATTTTGGTGCATTACTTGCAAATTGTGCACCTATCTTACATCAAAACTAACACTATCTCCAAATGGACCGAAGCAAGATTCCATATGACACAAATCATCTAGGAGTTCGATCGGGTGTCCAAATTGATTTCCGAGCATATGATATGTTCCACACAAACCATGCACCTATCTTGCCTTAAGATTAGCAATATCTCGAAACAAACCAAACCACGCTTTCACTTGAGCCTCTTCACCTAGAAGTACCATCGGGTGCTTGAAAGGTCCTTGTTTGGTTCTGGTAATTGAGTGACAACTTAGGTGAACTAATAGTATTTATGTGAGATACATATGAGATTAGTCCACAGGTGATGAGGGACCACGTGTGACGGTGAAGCTTGAGCAAAACTTGGCGCCGATGGACTATCAAGAGGGGCAAACTTGTTTGCATATCGGTCATCTAGTGCCACTTGAGCGATCTAACTTTGCATACGTGTTAGGATCGAGTGGCGTGGCAAGTTGAGAGGCTAACTCCTTTGGGAAAATGTTTGTGAAAATGCTAACACACTTGCACATGGAGGTGTACACTTGGTGGTGTTGGCACATTTAAAAAGGAGGTGGTGTTCCTAGGGTTGAGAGGGGTTTGGGTTCCTCTCTCCCTCCTGCCGAGCTTGCGAGGCGAGATTCGGCGCTTTTGAGAAAATTAAGTGCATATTTTATATTGTGCCGGTGGGAATTTTGGAGAAGTCGCGGGAGTGACGCACTACGTGGAGGCACCGGACGCTGGCCTTTAGCGTCCGATGTATTGTCGGGTCTGTCTAGAGTGCACCGGACGCACCGGAGTGAGTCCGGTGCTCAGCGTCCGGTGTGCAGGCGGTTTGGTGACCCTCTTTGCGCATGAGTCCGGTGAGCACCGGACGCTCAGGGTGTGTCCGGTGGCTCGCGTCCGGTGACCCTACGCGTTTTCAGACCTCTCTGAGTTTAGGACCGGTGTGCACCGGACGCGTCCGGTGGCAACTTGCTCAGTGTCCGGTGGCTCGCGTCCGGTGACCCTACGAGTTTGCGGAGCTCTCTGCGCACGAGTCCGGTGTGCACCGGACGCGTCCAGTGGTGCTGTGCAGGCGCGCGTGCGCAGTAGCCGTTGGCAGCAACGGCCGAGTTCAAACGGCTAGTGACACGTGGCTAATGCCTGAGCACCGGACGCTAGGAGTTGAGCGTCCGGTGGCTCCCTGTGAGCGTCCGGTGCCCTCGTGTTTTGCCCAGTGAAGAGGCAACGGCTAGTTTAGCCCTTGGGGCTATAAATAGAAGTGGTGGCCGGCCTTGGCTGGCAGAGAGCACCCTTGGGACTTAGTGTACATGCTTGGGGAGTGCTAGGAAAGCCTCTAACTCACTTGGGCTTGCAAGAGTGTGAATCAATAGCGAGTGAGTGATTCTAGTGCGGTGCATTGAGAGATTGCATCGAGTGGCACTAGGTGTTCGTGTTGCAAGCCGGTGGTGCTTGTTACTCTTGGAGGTTGCCACCTCCTAAACGGCTTGGTGGCTTGTGACTCCGTCGAAGCACGCAAGGAGATTGTGCGGTGCTCCGGAGAAGAGATTGTGAGGGGTACGGTGCTCACCCCGCGGGGATCGCGAAGAGCAACTCTAGTAGAGCGAGACGTGAAGAGCGACAAGTGGTCTAGCCGGGTCAAGTGCTAGAGCTTGTGGTAAGCACTCCACGTGGGAGAGTGTGACTTGCGGGTCACCACTAGCAAGAGGACCGGCGGCAACCTTGGAGCTTGTGTCAACGGGGACGTAGCTTGGTGGCAACCAAGTGAACCTCGAAAGAAAATCATCGTGTCAACTTTGTTCTTCTCGTTGGTTTGCAAGTCCCTAACACAAGCTTGTTCTTACTTTCATATACTTGTGCTTGTGTAGTTGCTCTTGTAATTAGTTAGCTTATGTAGCTTGCTAGTTACCTTCTTGCTTGTGTAGCTAGAAGTAGTTCCCTTGCGTGACTAATTTGGTTTGTGTAACCTTGTTAGTCACATTGCTTAGTTTGTGTAGCTAAGTACTTTTGCGCTCTCTAATTTGGCATTGGTTGCCTTGTTGTTGAGCTTTGCTAGTGAGCTTAGGAGCTTTGTGCTTTTGCTTACTAGTTGTGTAGAAGCTCCCCGGTTTGCAAAGTACTAGTGGCATAGGTTTGTGTGACCTTGCTCCTAGAATTGGTTAGGCGAGCTCTTGCTAAGGTTGCACCTTGTTTGCTTGTTTAGGATCTTTTACAAGGTGCTAGAGAACTTAGATAGAGGGGTGTAGTCTTGGCTAAACCGATAGTTTTAATTCCGCATTTGTTTCGGTTAGCTGGCGTAATAATTTTTAAAAAGGACTATTCACCCCCCTCTAGTCCGCCATCTCGACCCTTCAGTGCTTCCACAACGATTTCTGACCCTATGTTGCATTAGGCGCAAACCATGCACCTATATACCACTAAAACTAACATTGTCTCTAAATAGACCCAAGCGATAATCCATATGACACATGTCATCTAGGAGTTCTATTGGGTGCGTCTAAATGGATTTCTATGCATATGGTACGTTACATGCAAACCATGCACCTATCTTGCATCAAGATTAGCACTATCTCCAAAAAGATCGAAAAGAGCTTCCACTTAAGCCTCTTCACCTAAGAGTATTATCTGGTGCTTCTACAATGGTTTCTGAGCCTATGGTGCATTATGCGCAAACCATGCACCAATCTTGCACCTAAACTAACACTGACTCTAAACGGACCGAAGCGAGATTCCATATGACACACATCATTTAGGAGTTCTATCGGGTGCGTCCAAATTGATTTCTGAGAATATGGTACATTCCATGCAAACCGTACACCTATCTTGCATCAAGATTAGCACTATCTCCAAACAGATAGAACCGAGCTTTCACTTGAGCCTCTTCACCCAGGAGTACCATTGGGAACTTCTACAACAATTTCTGATCCTATGGTGCATTGGGCACAAACCACGCGCCTATCTTGCACCAAAACTAATACTATCTCCAACTGGACCGAACCGAGATTCCATATGACACACTTCATCTATTAGTTCCATCAAGTGCATCTAGCAGTTCCTTCGGGTGTGTCCAAATTGATTTCTGAGCATATGGTACGTTCCATGCAAACCGTGCGCCTATCTTGCATCAAGATTAGAACTATCTTCACCAAGGAGTACCACTAGGTGCATCCAAAACGGTTTCTTAGACTATGGTACATTATGTGCCAACCGTGCACCTATCTTGCACCGAAACTAGCACTATCTCCAAATAGACCGAAGCAAGATTCCATATGACACACATCATCTAGGAGTTCTATCGGGTATTTCCAATTATGATTTTTGAACATATGGTATGTTCCATGCAAACCGTGCACCTATCTTGCCTCAAGATTAACACTATATCAAAATAGACCAAACCGAGCTTTCACTTGAGCATCTTCATCTAGGCATACCATCGAGTGCTTCCACAATGGTTTCTGACCCTATGGTGCATTAGGTGCAAACCGTGCACCTATCTTGCACTGAAACTAACATTGTCTCTAAATAGACCAAACGAGACTCCATATGACACACATCATCTAAGAGTTCTGTTGGGTAAATCCAAATTGATTTTTAAGCATATGGTATGTTCCATGCAAACCGTGCACCTATCTTACATCAAGATTAGCACTATCTCCAAACAGACCGAACCAAGCTTCCACTTTAGCCTCTTCACCTAGGAGTATCATCGGGTGCTTCCACAATGGTTTTCTGAGCCTATGGTGCATTAGGCACAAACAATGCACCTATCTTGCACCAAAACTAACATTGTCTCTAAACAGACCGAAGCGAGATTCTATATGACACACATTATCTAGGAGTTCTATCGGTTGTGTCGAAATTGATTTTCGAGCATATGGTACGTTCCATGCAAACCGTGCATCTATATTGCATTAAGATTAGCACTATCTCCAAACTGAGCTTCCACTTGAGCCCCTTTACCTAGGAGTACCATCGCGTGCGCCCTAAATGTTTTCTTAGCCTCTAGCGCATTAGGTGCAAACCGTGCACCTATCTTCACCAAAACTAACACTATCTCCAAATAGACCGAAGTGAGATTCCATATGACATATGTCATTAAGAGTTCTATTAGTTGTGTCTAAATTAATTTCTGAGCATATGGTACGTTCCATGCAAACCAAGCACCTATCATGCATCAAAATTAGCACTATCTCCAAGCAGACCAAACCGAGCTTCCACTTGAGCCTCTTCACCTAGGAGTCTCATCGGGTGCTTCCACAATGGTTTCTGAGCCTATGGTGCATTAGGCGCAAACTGTGCACCTATCTTGCATCAAAACTAACACTGTCTATAAATGTACTGGAGCGAGATTCCATATGACACACATCATCTAGGAGTTCTATTGGGTGCGTCCAAATTGGTTTCTGAGCAGATGGTATGTTCCATGTAAACCGTGCATCTATCTTGCTTCAAGATTAGCACTATCTTCAAACAGACCAAACCGAGCTTTCACTTGAGCCTCTTCACCTAGGAGTACCATAGGGTGCTTAGACAATGGTTTCTGATCCTATGGTTTATTAGTTGCAAACCATACACCTATCTTGCAACGAAACTCACACTGTCTCCAACCAGACCAAAGCAAGATTAAATATGACACACGTCATTTAGAAGTTCCATCAGGTGCTTCTAGCAGTTCCATCGGGTGTGTCCAAATTGATTTCTAAGAATATGGTGCGCCTATCTTGAATCATGATTAGAACTATCTCCAAACAGACCAAACCAAGCTTCCACTTGGACCTCTTCACCAAGGAATACCATCGGGTGCGTCCAAAATGGTTTCTTAGATTATGGTGCAGTAGGTGCAAACCGTGCACCTATCTTACATCAAAACTAACGCTATCTCCAAATGGACCGAAGCAAGATTCCATGACACACATCATCTAGGAGTTCTATCGGGTGTCCAAATTGATTTCCGAGCATATGATATGTTCCACGCAAACCATGCACCTATCTTGCCTCAAGATTAGCACTATCTCGAAACAAACCAAACCAAACTTTCACTTGAACCTCTTCACCTAAAAGTACCATTGGGTGCTTCCACAATGATTTCTGACCCTATGGTGCATTAGGCACAAACCGTGCACCTATCTTGCACTGAAACTAACATTGTCTCTAAATAGACCCAAGCGAGAATCCATATGACACATGTCATATAGGAGTTCTATTGAGTGCATCCAAATGGATTTCTGAGCATATGGTACATTCCATGCAAACCATGCACCTATCTTGCATCAAGATTAGCACTATCTCCAAACATCGAAAAGAGCTTCCACTTGAGCCTCTTCACCTAGGAGTATTATCGGGTGCTTCTACAATGGTTTTTGAGCCAATGGTGTATTATGCGCAAACCATGCACCAATCTTGCACCTAAACTAACACTGACTCCAAACAGACCGAAGCGAGATTCCATATGACACACATCAACTAGGAGTTCTATCAGGTGCGTACAATTTGATTTATGAGAATATGGTACATTCCATGCAAAGCGTACACCTATCTTGCATCAAGATTAGCACTATCTCCAAACAGACCGAACCGAGCTTTCACATGAGCCTCTTCACCTAGGAGTACCATCGGGAACTTCCACAATGATTTCTGAGCCTATGGTGCACTGGGCACAAACCATGCACCTATCTTGCACCGAAACTAATACTATCTCCAACTAGACTGAAGCGAGATTCCATATGATACACTTCATCTAGTACTTCCATCGGGTGCATCTACAGTTCCATTGGGTGAGTCCAAATTGATTCCTGAGCATATGGTATGTTCCATGCAAACCGTGCACCTATCTTGCATCAAGATTAGAACTATCTCCAAACAGATAGAACCAAGATTCCACATGAGCCTCTTGACCAAGGAGTACCATCGTGTGCGTCCAAAATAGTTTCCATATGACACATCATCTAGGAGTTCTATCATGTGCGTCGAAATTGTCTTCTAAGAATATGCTACGTACTATGCAAACCGTACACCTATCTTGCATCAAGATTAGCACTATCTCCAAATAGACAGAACTGAGCTTTCACTTGAGCCTCTTCACCTAGGAGTACCATTGGGAACTTCTACAACAGTTTCTGAGCCTATGGTGCACTAGGCACAAACCACGCACCTATCTTGCACCGAAACTAATACTATCTCCAACTGGACCGAACCGAGATTCCATATGACACACTTCATCTATTAGTTCCATTAGGTGCATCTACCAGTTCCATTGGGTGTGTCCAAATTGATTTCTTAGCATATGGTACGTTCCATGCAAACCGTGCGTCTATCTTGCATCAAGATTAGAACTATCTCTAAACAGACTGAACCAAGCTTCCACGTGAGCCTCTTCACCAAGGAGTACCACCAGGTGTGTCCAAAATGGTTTCTTAGACTATGGTGCATTATGTGCAACCGTGCACCTATCTTGCACTGAAACTAACACTGTCTCCAAATGGACTGAAGCAAGATTCCATATGACACACATCATCTAGGAGTTCTATCTGTTGTGTCCAAATTGATTTTTGAGCATATGGTATGCTCCATGCAAACCATGCACCTATCTTGCATCAAGATTAGCACTATATCAAAATAGACCAAGCCAAGCTTTCACTTGAGCCTCTTCACCTAGGAGTACCATCGAATGCTTCCACAATGGTTTCTGACCCTATGGTGCATTAGGTGCAAACCGTGCACCTATCTTGCACCGAAACTAACATTGTCTCTGAATAGACCAAAGCGAGACTCCATATGACACAAATCATCTAAGAGTTCTGTTGGGTGCATCCAAATTGATTTCTAAGCATCTTGTATGTACCATGCAAACTGTGCACCTATCTTACATCAAGATTAGCACTATCTCAAAAGAGACCGAACCAAGCTTCCACATCGGGTGCTTCCACAATGGTTTCTGAGCCTATGGTGCATTAGGCACAAACCGTGCACCTATCTTGCACCGAAACTAACATTGTCTCCAAACAGACCGAAGCGAGATTCTATATGACACACATTATCTAGGAGTTCTATCGGGTGCGTTGAAATTGATTTCTGAGCATATGGTACGTTCCATGCAAACCGTGCACCTATATTGCATCAAGATTAGCACTATCTCCAAACCAAGCTTCCACTTGAGCCCCTTTACTTAGGAGTACCATCGCGTGCGTCCTAAATGTTTTAGTAGCCTCTAGTGCATTAGGTGTAAACCGTGCACCTATCTTGCACCAAAACTAACATTATCTCCAAATAGACCGAAGTGAGATTCTATATGACATGTGCCATTAAGAGTTCTATTATTGTCTCTAAATTAATTTCTGAGCATATGGTACGTTCCATGCAAACCAAGCACCTATAATGCATCAAGATTAGCACTATCTCCAAACAGACCAAACCGAGCTTCCACTTGAGCCTGTTCACCTAGCAGTATCATCGGGTGCTTCCACAATGGTTTCTAAGCCTATGGTAAATTAGGCGCAAACCGTGCACCTATCTTGCATCGAAACTAACACTGTCTACAAATGTACTAGAGCGAGATTCCATATGACACAGATCATCTAGGAGTTCTATTAGGTGCATCCAAATTGATTTCTGAGCAGATGGTATGTTCCATGTAAACCGTGCATCTATCTTGCTTCAAGATTAGCACTATCTTCAAACAGACCAAACCGAGCTTTCACTTGAGCCTCTTCACCTAGGAGTACCATTGCGTGCTTGGACAATGGTTTCTGATCCTATGGTGCATTAGTTGCAAACCATGCACCTATCTTGCAACGAAACTCACACTGTCTCCAAACAGACCAAAGCGAGATTCCATGACACACGTCATTTAGGAGATCTATTGGGTGCTTCCAAATTGACTTCCAAGCATATGGTACATTCTATGCAAACCATGCACCTACCTTGCATCAAGATTAGCACTATCTCCAAACCGAGCGTCCACTTGAGCCCCATTACCTATGAGTGCCATCGCGTGCGTCCAAAATCGACCTATCTTGCACCAAAACTAACACTATATCCAAAGAGATCGAAGTGAGATTCTATATGATACACGTCATCTAGGAGTTCCATTGGGTGCTTCCAAATAAATTTCTTAGCATATGCTACGTTCCATGCAATTTGTGCACCTATCATGCATCAAGATTAGCACTATCTTCAAACAAACCAAACTGAGCTTCCACTTGAGCCCCATTACCTAGGACTATCATCGGGTGTATCCAAAATGGTTTCTTGGCCTATGATGCATTAGGCGCAAACCATGTACTTATCTTAGACCAAAACTAACTTTGACTCCAAATAGACTGAAGCATGATTCCGTATGACACATGTCATCTAATAGTTCTATTTGGTGTGTCCAAATGGATTTCTAAGCATATGGTACGTTCCATGAAAACCGTGCACCTATCTTGCATCAATATTAGCACTATCTCCAAACAGATCGAACCAAGCTTCCATTTGATCCTCCTCACCTAGGAGTATCATCGGGTACTTCCACAATGGTTCTAAGCCTATGGTGCATTATGCGCAAACAGTGCACCAATCTTGCACCTAAACTAACACTGTCTCCAAATAGACCGAAGCAAGATTCCATATGACACACATCATCTAGGAGTTCTATTGGGTGCATCCAAGTTAATTTCTGAGAATATGGTACATTCCTTGCAAACCGTACACCTATCTTGCATCAAGATTAGCACTATCTCCAATAGACCAAACGGAGCTTTCACTTGAGCCTCTTCACCTAGGAGTACCATCGGGAACTACCACAATTGTTTCTAAGCCTATGGTGCATTGGGCGCAAATCATGCACCTATCTTGCACCGAAACTAATACTATCTCCAACTAGACCGAAGCAAGATTCCATATGACACACTTCATCTAGTAGTTCCATCGGGTGCTTCTAGCAGTTCCATCGGGTGTGTCCAAATTGATTTCTAAGCATATGGTACGTTCCATGCAAACCAAGCGCCTATTTTGCATCAAGATTAGAACTATCTCCAAACAGGCCGAACTAAGCTTCCACTTGAGCCTCTTCACCTAGGAGTACCATCGGTTGCGTCCAAAATGGTTTCTTAGATTATGGTGCATTAGGCGCAAACCGTGCACCTATCTTGCACTGAAACTAACATTGTCTCTAAACAGATCTAAGCGAGACTCCATATGAGACACATCATCTAAGAGTTCCATTGGGTGTGTCCAATCTTATTTTTGAGCATATGGTACGTTCCACGCAAACCATGCACCTATCTTACATTAAGATTAACACTATCTCCAAACAAAGCGAACCAAGCTTCCACTTCAGCCTCTTCACCTAGAAGTATCATCGGGTGCTTCCACAATGGTTTCTAAGCCTATGGTGCATTAGGCGCAAACTGTGCACCTATCTTGCACCAAAACTAACATTGTCCCCAAACGGACCAAAGCGAGCTTCCATATGACACATTGTCTACGAGTTCTATCAGGTGCATCCAAATTGATTTCCGAGCATATGGTATGTTCCTTGCAAACCGTGCACCTATCTTGCATCAAGATTAGCACTATCTCCAAACCAAGCTTCCACTTGAGCCCCTTTACATAGGAGTACCATCGCGTGCATCCAAAATGGTTTCTTAGCCTATGGTGCATTAGGCACAAACCGTGTACCTATCTTGCACCAAAACAAACTATCTCCAAATAAACTAAAGCGAGATTCCATATGACACTTGTCATCTGGGAGTTCTATTGGGTGTGTCTAAATGGATTTCTGAGCATATGGTACGTTCCACGTAAACCATGGACCTATCTTGCATCAAGATTAGCACTATCTCCAAACAGATCGAACCGAGCTTCCACTTGAGCCTCTTTACCTAGGAGTTTTATCGGGTGCTTCCACAATGGTTCTGGAGCTTATGGTGCACTATGCGCAAACCGTGCATCAATCTTGCACCTAGACTAACACTAACTCCAAATGGACCGAAGCGAGATTCCATATGACACATCATCTAGGAGTTCTATCATGTGCGTCGAAATTGTCTTCTAAGAATATGCTACGTACTATGCAAACCGTACACCTATCTAGCACCAAGATTAGCACTATCTCCAAACAGATAGAACCGAGCTTTCACTTGGGCCTCTTCACCTAGGCGTACCATAGGGTGCTTGGATAATGGTTTCTAATACTATGGTGCAATAGTTGCAAACCGTACACCTATCTTGCAACAAACTCACACTATCTCCAAACAAACCAAAGCAAGATTCCATATTACACACGTCATATAGGAGTTCCATCAGGTGCTTCTAGGAGTTCCATCGGGTGTGTCCAAATTGATTTCTAAGCATATGGTGTGCCTATCTTGAATCATGATTAGAACTATCTCCAAACAGACCGAACCAAGCTTCCACTTGGTCCTCTTCACCAAGGAGTACCATCGGGTGCGTCCAAAATGGTTTCTTAGATTATGGTGCGTTAGGTGCTAAACGTGCACCTATCTTACATCAAAACTAACGCTGTCTCCAAATGGACCGAAGCAAGATTCCATGACACACATCATCTAGGAGTTCTATCGGGTGTCCAAATTGATTTCCGAGCATATGATATGTTCCACGCAAACCATGCACCTATCTTGCCACAAGATTAGCACTATCTCGAAACGAACCAAACCAAGCTTTCACTTGAACCTCTTCACCTAAAAGTACCATTGGGTGCTTGATTTCTGACCATATGGTGCATTAGGCGCAAACCGTGCACATATCTTGCACTGAAACTAACATTGTCTCTAAATAGACCCAAGCGAGAATCCATATGACACATATCATCTAGGAGTTCTATTGAGTGCGTCCAAATGGATTTCTGAGCATATGGTACGTTCCATGCAAACCATGCACCTATCTTGCATCAAGATTAGCACTATCTCCAAATAGATCGAAAAGAGCTTCCACTTGAGCCTCTTCACCTAGGAGTATTATTGGGTGCTTCTACAATGGTTTCTGAGCCAATGGTGCATTATGCGCAAACCATGCACCAATCTTGCACCTAAGCTAACACTGACTCCAAACAGACCGAAGCGAGATTCCATATGACACACATCATCTAGGAGTTCTATAGGGTGCGTACAAATTGATTTATGAGAATATGGTACATTCCATGCAAAGCGTACACCTATCTTGCATCAAGATTAGCACTGTCTCCAAATAGACAGAACTGAGCTTTCACTTGAGCCTCTTCACCTAGGAGTACCATTGGGAACTTCTACAATAGTTTCTAAGCCTATGGTGCACTAGGCACGAACCACACACCTATCTTGCACCAAAACTAATACTGTCTCCAACTGGACCGAACAGAGATTCCATATGACACACTTCATCTATTATTTCAATTAGGTGCATCTAGCAGTTCCATTGGGTGTGTCTAAATTGATTTCTGAGCATATGGTATGTTCCATGCAAACCGTACGTCTATCTTGCATCAAGATTAGAACTATCTCCGAACAGACTGAACCGAGCTTCCACTTGAGCCTCTTCACCAAGGAGTACCACCAGGTGCATCCAAAATAGTTTCTTAGACTATGGTGCATTATGTGCAACCATGCACCTATCTTGCATCAAAACTGTAACAGAACCGCCCAATTTACAAGAGATCAACTACGAAAAACTCCCGCCAAAGCAGTTGCTTTACCGTAATCGAACTCTCATAAACCCGGTAGTCCGTGAAATCACGAGGGATTTCAAACCAACCAACATACCAGCCAAGATCGTAGTGATTCAACATAACAAGTCACATGTTACATCCATTTCACAAATAGTTTGACATACATCTGAGTTCAATATAGTTATTACAACTTAAGTTGAAAAGTAGCGGAAGCAAAGTAATTTGAAACTAATATTGCCCTCATTTCAAATACATGCCAGTATCCAGGTCAACTCCAGCAAAAGCAACATAGATGAGGTAACTAAGAAGGATCATGCCCATGATCTTACTCCTCTAATATGGTAGGAGTCATCCAACTCTTGCAGTAGCCATGATACATCACAACCTGCAACAAGTGGGAATAAACCCTGAGTACGAGAAGGTACTCAGCTAGACTTACCCGTCATAAACCAGAAATAATATGACACCAAGGAGTATGCAAGGCTTTATTGGTGGGGCTAGCTTGACAACACTTTTTGCATAAAAAGCTTAAGTTGCAACTAAGTAACCTTTCAGGTATTTAGCTCAAGTTGATAATCATTACCTGTCATCTATATTAGCACCTGTACTAGAGCAATCACTTGATTAAGATACAACAGTAGTACCCATATTTGATGTGGCATTTCTAACATCATCATACCATAACCATCCAAGTGTTCCATAAACATTACTACGATGACGAAGCTCAAGTCAAGTGCTCACTATCCAGGAGCGATGGCGATTCGAATCGATTTCTAACCAGCTGGCGAGTTTATTCCCCACACAAACCACACTCACCGGCCAAAGTGAGCTACAGGTCACTATATTGCACTATCCAGGACCAATTCGCGGGTTCGGCAGGCACCGCCAGTACCCGAGGACCGTTCCGGCGACCGAGGTATCCAAGGTATACCAAGGTTGCGCGCCGCGCCCTCGTCGTTCTCCTCAACCATCACCAATACAGCGCATGGCGGCTCGACTCCCGGCCCGGATAGTGTTCAGGCTTCGCGGTCGGAACGACTTATCCTTCCAGCTAAGTGTGGGGCATGCGTTCAACATGACAAGAGGGCCGTCAACGATCGGTCCTTAATCGACACAGGCGGGGATAGATAGGCACCCAAGACCTCCATGTCTTGTTACTTCTCTACCATCGTCCCGCCCGGTCTCCAATTATTCATCCTCATCACTTGGTTATTTCCATGATAGCATATATAGCCAACCTTTTCAAGTATCCACCTATCTCGCTCAGGTGATAGGACATCACCTGGCTTCTACCGGTCTAAGCATGACTAAGCATTTAGATTCGATCCTGAATCTACATAGGGTTATAGGTATATTTGCTGGACAAGGAGTGTTATATGCAGCAAGGGTTTCACCCAACTCCTATACTTAATGCAACAATACATATATAACATATATTCTCAACTGCATTCAAAAGTAGTGGGAGACTTATAATGCTCCGGGACTTGCCTGGGATCAACACTGAGTCAGTTCAGTTAGTTGCTCCGTCTTGGTGACATCTAAGGTCACAACGCTTGCTTAGTCCTTCCACCTTCGGGGTGGGTCCATCCAACACCGTCTTCGGGTTTGTTCCCACACCAAGACCTTCACGTGATTCATCTAGCGCACCTAGATGAGATGCAAGATGCAAGTGCATGAATATAAAGAATAATAACACAACATGCATGACATAAAAGTATGCAAGACACAGGCATCTAAAGTTATTTAGCTAACATCACACAACCAATTATATAGAGCAAATATATCAATCATGACACAAGTTTAACAAGTTTACAAGTGTATTACTTAAATCACCATTAAAGACATGAATCATACTTAGATCACACAAAGTAAAGCAATCAAGCATTCATGTATTTCAGCAATTCTGGACATACATGCAACAACTCAGTAATTAAATCACAACTGGAGTTACACAACTCCAAAAACTATGCAATAGGACATTCTGGAGAGAATATAAAATTATCTACAATTCATCTTTAATCATATTAGCATGATTAACAAGTTAACCAAGTCAAACATGCATGACCATATAATCTGGTCCAGGAATTTCCAGAAAACAAACATTTCAAGGGATGAACTTCATACTACTGTAACTCACAAACCACTTAGCCAAATGACATGAAACTGTACAACGAGATATATTAGTAAGTTATCTATATCTTTTATATATACAAGTTTCACAGAAAACATCATTTGTATCATGGAATTAATTGCACAATCAAAACTGCTCATGCTGCCCAAACAGTAGGGGTATAACTACAAACAGAAAACTGATAGGCAATTCAAGGCAGCATAACCGGAGTTGTATACCTCCAGCCAACATGATTCTTATATTTTTGGAAAGCTTATAAAGTTACCTACAACTTTCTTATTATCATCTAAATATGAATCTAGAGTTAACAAGGTCAATTAATCCCATAAAGACATCTCTGTCTAAAACATAGACAGAATCTGACATGCCACATTAAACAGCTATAACTTGAAGTTCATATGTCCATAATTTATGATTGTGTACTTTCTAGAAAGCTTACGAAATTGTGAACAACTTTGTTATAAACATCTAGAGCTAAATATACCACTAACAAGGTCTTACATTACAAACAATGCAATTCTGTCTGGGTTTAGACAGAAACTGGAACAGTACTTTAAACCACTATAACTCAACATGTGCTCAACCAAAAATTGTGCTATTTATCTTTTTGGAAAGCTCTTGAAAAGTACTAAAACTTATATATTTTCATTAAGGCATGATTCACAACTGAACTGAGCCAAACAATACAAACATGCAGATCCACTCAGAATAGGAGCAAAGCAACACAGTGCATTTGTTATTTTCATAACTCTTAATCTATCAATCCTAAATTCCTGAAACAAATGCCAGACATCAACTATCATATGAAAAGCATGTCACAATAGTTTCACATTTATTGGAGCAACAACACAGCAGTTATAAAAAAGACAAATATAACAAGCAATCAAAACCTAACTGTATAAAACTATTTTTACGACTAAACTATCAAACTAAACCATGCCATATTATAGATCTACTGCATAGAGAATTTCACAAGGATTCCAAAAAGTCCACATTTGCTATTTTACGACTTTTCTACGAATTTCTATGCATTTACAAAATTCATCCATGAAATCTGTAAAAACAAAGGAAAAAGGAAAACAGATCTTTCACCGGGGACCCTGGACTTTCCACGAATCACGCAACAGACCACAAACACTATTCATATGAGTCTTGGCTTCGCATCTGGTACCCTGAGTTGTTTCATATTCTAACCGGAGGTCCTTTCTTCTCCCTGTTACGAACAGACACCGAACCGGGAGATGAAGGAGGATTCCGGCCGGCCGACGGTTGCTGCAAGGGAAGGCATGGCCACGCCCTGGCCATGTCCTTGCGGTCGAAGCAGCAGCACAGAGGGGCGCAGCAGCATCTGCAGTTGGGCAGCAAGGGCACAGAGGAGAGCGCCGGCAGCCATGGTGGCTCCGCTCTGCAGGCGCTGGGGGTGGAGAGAGCGAGCCAGGGGTGGAGAGGGGTGAGGAAGGCGCTGGCGTGTGTGTCCACTTCGACAGCCGGGCGTGGGGAGGGCTCTGGGCGAGCAGCAGAGGAGGAGGGGGTGCACTCGGGCATGGATGCCACGCAGCCGCGACGTGTACGCCCGTTGAGGCATTTCACCGAGCACGTGTCGGGCAACAAAGTGGCTTAGGTAGGACGCGGTTTGGGCCGGTTCTGGACCGAATTTGGTCATGGACCAAAAACGAAGTTTGCTCTACTCTTGACACTCTCCAACTTTGATTAAGGGTGCTCAGTCATTAGACCAACAGATTAGGAGATAACTTAATGCCAAGTCACGAGTGTCAACTTATTGACGGTGATTAGCAAAACCAAGAATTGATGGTCCAAACCATGTCAAACATGATGCAACTTTTTACATGACCTTCTCCAAGTAATTGTCCACCACTTTTATTCTTGGACCAACTTGAGTTGCTTAACAAAAACACGAGAACGCGGCATGCCAACGGGTCGACGTCCGTTTAGCGATAAATTAATCTTTTGCTGTTTTGTGAGCTATTTTTGAACATCCAAATGAACTCCAAATTTGATGATACTTAACCCATTCCTTTCATCAAGAAGAGTACTCCAACTCATATTAAGGAATATAATTGAGTTACCATATGAATTTGCATAATAAAACGTCACGAAGGAGCTAACTCACTGCTGTCCTTCTAGGGACTTAGAACTATTTCTCAGGGCTGAAAAACAGCAGCTGATTCGAACTTCGAGCCTCTGTTTGAACTGTTTGCAGGCTGATTTGGTTCTTGACCTTTGAATAAAGTTTCTTCTACAGAAGCAAAACCACAACTTTCATTTAGGGTCAAACCTCATAACTGCAACCGAAGTCAATCTTTCACCTTGGTCAAAGCAGTAACCCGATAAAGCTCCAAATAGGATTTTAGGCCAATTGAAGCATTTTCTTGACATAAGCTCAACATGAACCCTTCACGACTTTTGTTGTATAATTCATCTAGTGTCATATGAGCAAGTTTGCAAGGTTTGGTTGGTGACCCATGATTCCATTTCCTTAATAGAGTCATTCCAACAAGGATATAACTTATCATTTCATGTGACTTCTTGATTCCAAACTTCACCAAACATTTCTAGAGACCAACATAGATTGGGACAGATATGAGACACATGGAAAGGTTCCTTTAGCATCATCAAAGCATACCTTTTAAAAAGGCATATATGCAAGCAAGGTTGCATCCACCAAGCCCAAGTTGGGGTTTACTTTCATAGATTGACTTTGACCTCTATATTACCATTGAACTTGTCATGTTTGAGCTCAAACCTAGTACTTAGCAAGTGACAAACACCTGGGGTGTTACAGCCTTCCCCCCTTAAAAGAATCTCGTCCCGAGATTCGGTGCAAAAGACTTTCAAGGGAAGAAAACAATGTCATCCATCTCCCAACATCAGCGATAACAGTGGACTACCTTGCTTGGAACATCAGAGAAGCAAACTTGGTCCAAACATTTCATGATACTTGCTCTTCATAGGAAACCTTTGTTTGGAGAATCTCCCTTTTTGTTTGACTTTAGTGAAGCATTGTTACTTTGGGAGGAATCCAAGACAAACTGTTCCATGTACTTTGTTCCTGGTGTATAAATAGTGGTTTAGAGCATAAGGAGCTACTTGTACCATTAGCTTCTTTAGTGAAACTAATGCAAGCCATACGAACTTCACACCACTTCACAAGCTTCTAAGGGTTGCGCATTATAGTGATTCCAGGCTCATTCACAAGATTTGAAAAGCAGTCCTCTACCAAAATGGTTGGATTGTAACTTTCCATGCATGCAGTTCTCTTTCTCTAATGACAACATTGTACTGACCACTCGATTAAGAGAACAGTGAATGTGATAGCTGACTCTGTTGGTTTCATGCCTTCCATGATCATTTACTTTAATGGGATTCTTGTATCCAAACAACAACAGTTATCTGGGTTGAATCAGATGTAACTTCTTGGGTAACACATAGAAGGTAACCAAGGCATGTAAGAATTGGATAACCACTACTGACAAAGGATGATAGTGGGGCCTATATGTCTCCAACAGTTGCAAGTGTTCAACCAACTAAAGAAACAGTTTACCACCAAGTAGGTTAAGCATGACCTTTCTTCATGATGCATTTACATAAGAGTTAGGTTGACTTGTACCATAGCAAAACCAATCAAGTGGAACTACTTTTGCATTTGAGGCTTCTTTTTAGGATCAGTCGGTAGCTCTGATATTGGAAATCTATTGATTGACACCTTTCAAATTGTTTTTGATTTGCACTGGCACAAATGGGTACAAAGAATCTTGTTTCATCATATAAGCACTACCTATACAGCAAGACATTGCCCATATTGTAATCCATGGCACCAAAACAAACACCACTCACATTTCCATGAAATTTGGTAGAATTACAGATCCATGAGTCTTCCAACCTTTGATCAAAATTCAGCTCAAACGGGCACCATTTGTGTAGGCAGAACATATACATGCTAAACTTGTTCGATGCTAAAACGGCAGCATTCCTGACTGACAAGACATCTCTCAACTCCACAGTTTAATTCACTATTTGACAAAATATATCCTTTGCGGTTGTCAATCCATCATTGCCTTGCTTAAGATTAGCCTTGTGACTAGCAACCAATCAATTGGCTCTCAGCACTAAAATTTCCAAAGCTCCACTCTTAACTACAACAATTGCGGTTGACGCTTAACCATCAGTCACCCCCAAAACCAGGAGATAAGGATTCATGCTAAAGATGGTTGACTGTAGCTGTATGACCATGATGCACATAAAGAGCAAGACCTAGGAAAACTAGAGCATAAGCACAATGGTGATGATCGATGCTTGTTCAACAGATAACTTGTCTAACATTAAGTGTCGTGTGTCCTTTGATTCGGCATGGATGACCAATGTTGCTCATTAAATGACCATCATCATTGCAGGAATAGTTAAATAGTGTCACTTGTCTACCATCTCTTGCAGTCTGTTAATGTTTATGTCAGTGACCTATTCTCCAAAGGTTATCCTCTTTGTAGCTTCATGGGTAATTCTCCTACTCGCACATGAAGTAAGAATCTTCTGATATGATCTAAAGAGATAATTGAGGACAAACTCATGATGAGATGACACATTGGTGTAGTTCTATAATAGAGCATGGCTAGCGACAACGATACCAGTGCGTGCCGAGCAGCACAACCATGTGTCGGCCGCCACAAGGGGCTCTCGGTTTCGTCACGGCACCATAAATCATTAACCAAGACACCATTACCGAACATACAATCCAAAAGAAATCTCTCATGGCAAAAATTGGGTTGCATAGCAGCGAGCACTTTGCAAAAGAGGGGGTATCAACTGAGATAGTCATGAGATTAGAGGTTCACAAGGAAGTGATTAAAACATAGTACTAGAGAACATAGATCACATAAGATTAAGATGGATAAATACCCAGAGACTCAAGAGAGTTGGAGATAAAATGATTGAGATTTGAAAGATTGAGTCAATACACAGATTAGGGGATGGATACACAACATTCAAGAGCTAACAACCATGCACAAACTCAAGCTCTTTATCATTGGAATCTACTTGGAGATAACCATGAGATTAAAGTGACATGAGTGTTATTCTAAGATAAGGCTCTTCAACACTCGCATGCTTACTAAGGACAAAAAGGTAACAACTACGACACTACCTGATTAACAACACATCTACTCATGCATCATGGTTTTAAACAAACATGTGAGAACATGAATCACACTATCTCCAACAATCATTACTAAGCACAAAGTTTTGCAGATAACAAGCAGTCATCTAAAGCAACACTAGTACACCTGAACATACATAACATGATGGTAAGGTGTTTTTATCTTTTACTTTCTTTTACTAGAAAGGTGCATATTTGTTCTCCAGTTGTGAAAACAAATTTTTAACTTATGCTTAAAAGACTAGTCATCTTAGAGATGTGCATCATACTGACAGGGTGCACAGATCAACCACAACACGGGCAAAACAAAGCTAATCACACCTTATTTTCAATTATAGCCATTCAAGCAACATGGAGCAAAACATTTCATCTAACTCCACACAAGCAAGATGACACACATTGATTCACAAGTTATTTATTACTGGAACAAGGGTGAGAGAAGCACAGTCATACATAAGGAAACAATCATGACGATGCATGCTTCGTCCTATTCGTTCTCACAAAATTGCCAGCCACGTTCTATGTCGGTGGCATAACACGTACACTCTCGCCATATAGCTAGTCGTAATATTCAATTTACGCATTCGTGGTTAGTGTACCTGTAGAAAATTCATTTCAGCCCACCCACAGTATGAAACATGCAGTACAAGATTAAAAAGCTATGCGCTCCACACACGTGTATCCCCATACCTGTATGTGTAGTGCTACTACCCACATCATCGTCCTAGTGACGGCATCGCCTCTAAGGACGGAATCACCCATCATGCGATACCTTTTCATAGGCACAAGTAAAATGTGCACATGATCCAGTACCAAAAGCACTTCCCTAGATCGGCGGTGTATCCGATCATGCTCTCACAACTCACACTTACCGAGGCGTAGAGGAAGAAATGATCCATACATTACCATTCAAATGAATGGCACTCATACTATTGCACGCCGTATGAGCAACGAAATAGAAATATGATGCAGAAACCCCCAAGTTAGTAATTAAATAAGCCACCTAAGGGTCCTTATTTGGGCATAAAGGAAATGACCACTGGCATACTTAGATAAAATCATTTCAGATTTGAACACACCTATATCTATAATAGCTATAAGTTGTCAAAAAATGATTTTATAAAACAAAATATTTTGTTTTAAATACACATATGACAAGTTTAATGTTGAATCTTGCTCTGATACCAGCTGTAACAGAACCGCCCAATTTACAAGAGATGAACTACGAAAAACTCCCGCCAAAGCAGTTGCTTTACCGTAATCGAACTCTCATAAACCCGGTAGTCCGTGAAATCACGAAGGATTTCAAACCAACCAACATACCAGCCAAGATCGTAGTGATTCAACATAACAAGTCACATGTTACATCCATTTCACAAATAGTTTGACATACATCTGAGTTCAATATAGTTATTACAACTTAAGTTGAAAAGTAGCGGAAGCAAAGTAATTTGAAACTAATATTGCCCTCATTTCAAATACATGCCAGTATCCAGGTCAACTCCAGCAAAAGCAACATAGATGAGGTAACTAAGAAGGATCATGCCCATGATCTTACTCCTCTAATATGGTAGGAGTCATCCAACTCTTGCAGTAGCCATGATACATCACAACCTGCAACAAGTGGGAATAAACCCTGAGTACGAGAAGGTACTCAGCTAGACTTACCCGTCATAAACCAGAAATAATATGACACCAAGGAGTATGCAAGGCTTTATTGGTGGGGCTAGCTTGACAACACTTTTTGCATAAAAAGCTTAAGTTGCAACTAAGTAACCTTTCAGGTATTTAGCTCAAGTTGATAATCATTACCTGTCATCTATATTAGCACCTGTACTAGAGCAATCACTTGATTAAGATACAACAGTAGTACCCATATTTGATGTGGCATTTCTAACATCATCATACCATAACCATCCAAGTGTTCCATAAACATTACTACGATGACAAAGCTCAAGTCAAGTGCTCACTATCCAGGAGCGATGGCGATTCGAATCGATTTCTAACCAGCTGGCGAGTTTATTCCCCACACAAACCACACTCACCGGCCAAAGTGAGCTACAGGTCACTATATTGCACTATCCAGGACCAATTCGCGGGTTCGGCAGGCACCGCCAGTACCCGAGGACCGTTCCGGCGACCGAGGTATCCAAGGTATACCAAGGTTGCGCGCCGCGCCCTCGTCGTTCTCCTCAACCATCACCAATACAGCGCATGGCGGCTCGACTCCCGGCCCGGATAGTGTTCAGGCTTCGCGGTCGGAACGACTTATCCTTCCAGCTAAGTGTGGGGCATGCGTTCAACATGACAAGAGGGCCGTCAACGATCGGTCCTTAATCGACACAGGCGGGGATAGATAGGCACCCAAGACCTCCATGTCTTGTTACTTCTCTACCATCGTCCCGCCCGGTCTCCAATTATTCATCCTCATCACTTGGTTATTTCCATGATAGCATATATAGCCAACCTTTTCAAGTATCCACCTATCTCGCTCAGGTGATAGGACATCACCTGGCTTCTACCGGTCTAAGCATGACTAAGCATTTAGATTCGATCCTGAATCTACATAGGGTTATAGGTATATTTGCTGGACAAGGAGTGTTATATGCAGCAAGGGTTTCACCCAACTCCTATACTTAATGCAACAATACATATATAACATATATTCTCAACTGCATTCAAAAGTAGTGGGAGACTTATAATGCTCCGGGGCTTGCCTGGGATCAACACTGAGTCAGTTCAGTTAGTTGCTCCGTCTTGGTGACATCTAAGGTCACAACGCTTGCTTAGTCCTTCCACCTTCGGGGTGGGTCCATCCAACACCGTCTTCGGGTTTGTTCCCACACCAAGACCTTCACGTGATTCATCTAGCGCACCTAGATGAGATGCAAGATGCAAGTGCATGAATATAAAGAATAATAACACAACATGCATGACATAAAAGTATGCAAGACACAAGCATCTAAAGTTATTTAACTAACATCACACAACCAATTATATAGAGCAAATATATCAATTATGACACAAGTTTAACAAGTTTACAAGTGTATTACTTAAATCACCATTAAAGACATGAATCATACTTAGATCACACAAAGTAAAGCAATCAAGCATTCATGTATTTCAGCAATTCTGGACATACATGCAACAACTCAGTAATTAAATCACAACTGGAGTTACACAACTCCAAAAACTATGCAATAGGACATTCTGGAAAGAATATAAAATTATCTACAATTCATATTTAATCATATTAGCATGATTAACAAGTTAACCAAGTCAAACATGCATGACCATATAATCTGGTCCAGGAATTTCCAGAAAACAAACATTTCAAGGGATGAACTTCATACTACTGTAACTCACAAACCACTTAGCCAAATGACATGAAACTGTACAACAAGATATATTAGTAAGTTATCTATATCTTTTATATATACAAGTTTCACAGAAAACATCATTTGTATCATGGAATTAATTGCACAATCAAAACTGCTCATGCTGCCCAAACAGTAGGGGTATAATTACAAACAGAAAACTGATAGGCAATTCAAGGCAGCATAACCGGAGTTGTATACCTCCAGCCAACATGATTCTTATATTTTTGGAAAGCTTATAAAGTTACCTACAACTTTCTTATTATCATCTAAATATGAATCTAGAGTTAACAAGGTCAATTAATCCCATAAAGACATCTCTGTCTAAAACATAGACAGAATCTGACATGCCACATTAAACAGCTATAACTTGAAGTTCATATGTCCATAATTTATGATTGTGTACTTTCTAGAAAGCTTACGAAATTGTGAACAACTTTGTTATAAACATCTAGAGCTAAATATACCACTAACAAGGTCTTACATTACAAACAATGCAATTCTGTCTGGGTTTAGACAGAAACTGGAACAGTACTTTAAACCACTATAACTCAACATGTGCTCAATCAAAAATTGTGCTATTTATCTTTTTGGAAAGCTCATGAAAAGTACTAAACTTATATATTTTCATTAAGGCATGATTCACAACTGAACTGAGCCAAACAATACAAACATGCAGATCCACTCAGAATAGGAGCAAAGCAACACAGGGCATTTGTTATTTTCATAACTCTTAATCTATCAATCCTGAATTCCTGAAACAAATGCCAGACATCAACTATCATATGGAAAGCATGTCACAATATTTTCACATTTATTGGAGCAACAACACAGCAGTTATAAAAAAGACAAATATAACAAGCAATCTTAACCTAACTGTATAAAACTATTTTTACGACTAAAATATCAAACTAAACCATGCCATATTATAGATCTACTGCATAGAGAATTTCACAAGGATTCCAAAAAGTCCACATTTGCTATTTTACGACTTTTCTACGAATTTCTATGCATTTACAAAGTTCATCCATGAAATCTGTAAAAACAAAGGAAAAAGGAAAACAGATCTTTCATCGGGGACCCTGGACTTTCCACGAATCACGCAACAGACCACAAACACTATTCATATGAGTCTTGGCTTCGCATCTGGAACCCTGAGTTGTTTCATATTCTAACCCGAGGTCCTTTCTTCTCCCTGTTACGAACAGAGACCGAACCGGGAGATGAAGGAGGATTCCGGCCGGCCGACGGTTGCTGCAAGGGAAGGCATGGCCACGCCCTGGCCATGTCCTTGCGGTCGAAGCAGCAGCACAGAGGGGCGCAGCAGCATCTGCAGTTGGGCAGTAAGGGCACAGAGCAGAGCGCCGGCAGCCATGGTGGCTCCGCTCTGCAGGCGCTGGGGGTGGAGAGAGCGAGCCAGGGGTGGAGAGGGGTGAGGAAGGCGCTGGCGTGTGTGTCCACTTCGACAGCCGGGCGTGGGGAGGGCTCTGGGCGAGCAGCAGAGGAGGAGGGGGCGCACTCGGGCATGGATGCCACGCAGCCGCGACGTGTACACCCGTTGAGGCATTTCACCGAGCACGTGTCGGGCAACAAAGTGGCTTAGGTGGGACGCGGTTTGGGCCGGTTCTGGACCGAATTTGGTCATGGACCAAAAACGAAGTTTGCTCTACTCTTGACACTCTCCAACTTTGATTAAGGGTGCTCAGTCATTAGACCAACAGATTAGGAGATAACTTAATGCCAAATCACGAGTGTCAACTTATTGACGGTGATTAGCAAAACCAAGAATTGATGGTCCAAACCATGTCAAACATGATGCAACTTTTTACATGACCTTCTCCAAGTAATTGTCCACCACTTTTATTCTTGGACCAACTTGAGTTGCTTAACAAAAACACGAGAACGCGGCATGCCAACGGGTCGACGTCCGTTTAGCGATAAATTAATCTTTTGCTGTTTTGTGAGCTATTTTTGAACATCCAAATGAACTCCAAATTTGATGATACTTAATCCATTGCTTTCATCAAGAAGAGTACTCCAACTCATATTAAGGAATATAGTTGAGTTACCATATGAATTTGCATAATAAAACGTCACGAAGGAGCTAACTCACTGCTGTCCTTCTAGGGACTTAGAACTATTTCTCAGGGCTGAAAAACAGCAGCTGATTCGAACTTCGAGCCTCTGTTTGAACTATTTGCAGGCTGATTTGGTTCTTGACCTTTGAATAAAGTTTCTTCTACAGAAGCAAAACCACAACTTTCATTTAGGGTCAAACCTCATAACTGCAACCGAAGTCAATCTTTCACCTTGGTCAAAGCAGTAACCCGATAAAGCTCCAAATAGGATTTTAGGCCAATTGAAGCATTTTCTTGACATAAGCTCAACATGAACCCTTCACGACTTTTGTTGTATAATTCATCTAGTGTCATATGAGCAAGTTTGCAAGGTTTGGTTGGTGACCCATGATTCCATTTCCTTAATAGAGTCATTCCAACAAGGATATAACTTATCATTTCATGTGACTTCTTGATTCCAAACTTCACCAAACATTTCCAGAGACCAACATAGATTGGGACAGATATGAGACACATGGAAAGGTTCCTTTAGCATCATCAAAGCATACCTTTTAAAAAGGCATATATGCAAGCAAGGTTGCATACACCAAGCCCAAGTTGGGGTTTACTTTCATAGATTGACTTTGACCTTCTTTATTACCATTGAACTTGTCATGTTTGAGCTCAAATCTAGTATTTAGCAAGTGACAAACACCTGGGGTGTTACAAAAACTAACACTATCTCCAAATGGACCGAAGCAAGATTCCATATGACACACATCATCTAGGAGTTCTATCTGTTGTGTCCAAATTGATTTTTGAGGATATGGTATGCTCCATGCAAACCATGCACCTATCAAAATAGACCAAACCAAGCTTTCACTTGAGTCTCTTCACCTAGGAGTACCATCGAGTGCTTCCACAATGGTTTCTAACCCTATGGTGCATTAGGTGCAAACCGTGCACGTATCTTGCACCAAAACTAACATTGTCTCTAAATAGACTAAAGCGAGACTCCATAAGACACACATCATCTAAGAGTTCTGTTGGGTCCATCCAAATTGATTTCTAAGCATGTGGTATGTTCCATGCAAACTGTGCACCTATCTTACATCAAGATTAGCACTATCTCAAAAGAGACCGAACCAAGCTTCCACTTCAGCCTCTTCACCTAGGATTATCATCGGGTGCTTCCACAATGGTTTCTGAGCCTATGGTGCATTAGGCGCAAACAATGCACCTATCTTGCACCAAATTTAATATTGTCTCGAAACAGGCCGAAGCGAGATTCTATATGACACACCTTATCTAGGTGTAATATCGGGTGCATCGAAATTGATTTCCAAGCATATAGTACATTCCCTGCAAACCGTGCACCTATCTTGCATCAAGATTAGCACTGTCTCCAAAACGAGCTTCTAGTTGAGCCCCTTTACCTAGGAGTACCATCATGTGCGTCCAAAATGTTTCTTAGCCTATGGTGCGACAGGCACAAACTTTGTACCTATCTTGCACCAAAACTAACTCTATCTCCAATGAGAACGAAGTGAGATTCTATATGACACACATCATCTAGGTGTTCCACTAGGTGCTTTCAAATAGATTTCTAAGCATATGGTATGTTCCATGCAATTCATACACCTATCTTGCATCAAGATTAGCACTATATCCAAACAAACCAAACTTAGCTTCCACTTGAGCACCTTTACCTAGGAGTATCATCGGGTGCATCCAAAATGGTTTCTTAGCCTAAGATGCATTAGGCGCAAATCTTGTACCTATCTTGCACCAAAACTAACTTTGTCTCTGAACAGACTGAAGCGAGATTCTATATGGCAGTCATCTAGGAGTTCTATTAGTTGTGTCTAAATTAATTTCTGAGCATATGGTACGTTCCATGCAAACCAAGCACCTATCATGCATCAAGATTAGCACTATCCCCAAACAGACCAAACCGAGCTTCCACTTGAGCCTGTTCACCTAGGAGTATCATCGGGTGCTTCCACAATGGTTTCTGAGCCTATGTTACATTAGGCACAAACCGTGCACCTATCTTGCATCGAAACTAACACTGTCTACAAATGTACTGGAGCGAGATTCCATATGACACACATCATCTAGGAGTTCTATTGGGTGCGTCCAAATTGATTTCTGAGCAGATGGTATGTTCCATGTAAACCGTGCATCTGTCTTGCTTCAAGATTAGCATTATCTTCGAACAGACCAAACCGAGCTTTCACTTGAGCCTCTTCACCTAGAAGTACCATTGGCTGCTTGGACAATGGTTTCTGATCCTATGGTGCATTAGTTGCAAACCGTGCACCTATCTTGCAACGAAACTCACACTGTCTCCATACAGACCAAAGCGAGATTCCATATGACACACGTCATTTAGGAGATCTATTGGGTGCTTCCAAATTGACTTCCGAGCATATGGTACATTCCATGCAAACCATGCACCTACCTTGCATCAAGATTAGCACTGTCTCCAAACCGAGCGTCCACTTGAGCCCCTTTACCTAAGAGTACCATCGCGTGCGTCCAAAATCTACCTATCTTGCACCAAAACTAACACTATCTCCAAAGAGATCGAAGTGTGATTCTATATGATACATGTCATCTAGGAGTTCCATCGGGTGCCTCCAAATAGATTTCTAAGCATATGCTACGTTCCATGCAATTCGTGCACCTATCATGCATCAAGATTAGCACTATCTCCAAACCAAGCTTCCACTTGAGCCCATTTACCTATGAGTACCATCGCGTGCATCCAAAATGGTTTCTTAGTCTATGGTGCATTAGGCACAAACTGTGTACCAATCTTGCACCAAAACAAACTGTCTCCAAATAGACCAGAGCAAGATTCCATATGACACTTGTCATCTTGGAGTTCTATTGGGTGCGTCGAATTGGATTTCTGAGCATATGGTACGTTCCATGCAAACCATGCACCTATCTTGCATCAAGATTAGCACAATCTCCAAACAGATCGAACCGAGCTTCCACTTGAGCCTCTTGACCTAGGAGTATTATCGGGTGCTTCCACAATGGTTCCTGAGCTTATGGTGCATTATGCGCAAACCGTGCATCAATCTTGCACCTAGACTAACACTAACTCCAAACGGACCGAAGCGAGATTCCATATGACACATCATCTAGGAGTTCTATCAGGTGCGTCGAAATTGTTTTCTGGGAATATGCTACGTTCTATGCAAACCGTACACCTATCTTGCATCAAGATTAGCACTATCTCCAAACAGATAGAATCAAGCTTTCACTTGAGCCTCTTCACCTAGGTGTACCATCGGGAACTTCTACAACAGTTTGTGAGCCTATGGTGCACAGGGCATAAACAATGCACCTATCTTGCTCCGAAACTAATACTATCTCCAACTAGACCGAACCGAGATTCCATATGACACACTTCATCTATTGGTTCCATCAGGTGCATCTAGCAGTTCCATCGGGTGTGTCCAAACGGATTTCTAAGCATATGGTATGTTCCATGCAAACCGTGCACCTATCTTGCATTATGATTAGCACTATCTCCAAACAGATCGAACCAAGTTTCCACTTGAGCCTCTTCACCTAGGAGTATCATTGGGTACTTCCACAATGGTTTCTGAGCCTATGGTGCATTAGGCGCAAACAATGCACACTCAAGCGTGGGGCTGGCTTCAGTAGGCATGCTTCGTACTCGGCGACATTGTTGGATGCCAGGAAGAGGTCCGAAGGACGTAGCGTAGTTTGTCCTTGTTTGGTGTAATGAAAAGGATGTCGGCACCAGCGCCATTGATGTTTAAAGACCCGTCAAAGAACATTGACTAGTGATCGAAGATATCTGGTGAGGGAGGTGCGTTGAGATCCGTCCATTCTGCGATGAAGTCGACCAGAGCTTGAGACTTAACAGTTGTCCGACTCTGGAAATCTAATGAGAATGGACATAGCTCCATGGCCCATTTTACAATCCTGCCATTGGCGTCCTTGTTGCGCAAAATGTCGCCCAATGGAAAACTCGTGGTAACTAAGACACGATGGCCATCGAAGTAGTGCTTCAGCTTCCTTGAAGTGATTAAGATGGCGTAGATTAGCTTTTGTATCTGGGGATACCTAGTCTTAGATTCATTTAGGACTTCGCTTATGAAGTATACTGGTCTCTGGACTTTGTAGACGTGGCCTGGTTCATCCCGCTTGACCACAAGCACCGTGGAAACGACCCGGTCAGTTGCTGCTATATAGAGGAGCAGGTCCTCATTAGGTTGAGGTGCGGTGAGGACGGGTGGTGAGGTGACAAAAGTTTTGAGCTGGGTGAACGCAGTGTCGGCCTCTTCTGTCCAGGAGAACTTTTCCGATGCTTTCCGAAGTTTAAAGAAGGGAAGCCCTTTTTCCCCCAGCCTAGAGATAAACTGGCTGAGAGCTGCCATGCACCCCGTGAGCTTTTGAACATCTTTGACATTCTTGGGTGGTCGCATATCGGGCACTGCCTTGACTTTTGAGGGGTTTGGTCGTATGCCGTTGCGACTGACGACGTTGCCGAGCAGTATACCAGAGGGAACCCCGAAGATGCATTTTTGGGGTTAAGCTTCCACTTGTATTTATTTAGCACTTTAAAAGTGCGGTCTAAGTTGTCGATCAGGGTGCTTGTGTCCCTGGTTTTGATGACAACGTCGTCGACGTAGGCCTCGACGAGGTCGTCACGTATCTCGTTGTGGAGGCATTGCTGAATAGCGCGTTGATAGGTGGCTCCGGTGTTTTTGAGTCTGAAGGACATGATGGTGTAGCAATACGCACCGAAAGGAGTGATGAAGGAAGTTTTGATCTGGTCGTCTTCCTTTAGCGAGATCTGGTGGTAACCAGAGTAACAGTCGAGAAAAGAGAGTAGTTCGCATCCGGCCGTTGAATCGACCACCTCGTCGATACGGGGGAGACCAAAAGGATCTTTAGGACAGTGTTTATTGAGATCAGTGTAATCAACGCACATTCTCCATTCATTATTCTTTTTTCTTACAAGGACTGGATTGGCGAGCCAATCGGGGTGATACACTTCTTTAATAAATCCAGTTGCTAAAAGCCGTGTAATATCTGTCCTAATAGCCTTCTTTTTGTCACGAGAGAACCGTCGTAGCTTCTATTTGATAGGTCTTGCGGTCTTCGAGACGTTTAAGGAGTGCTTGATCAGGCTTCGTGGGATGCCGGGCATGTCTGCAGGTTTCCATGCGAAGACGCTTACGTTGTCCCTTAGAAACCTAACGAGCGCGTCTTCCTATTTGGCATCCAGGTTGGCCCCGATGAGAGGTGTCTTCTCTGGGCTGCCATCGACCAGTTGTACTTCCTTGTGCTCTTTGGACTTGGAGTTTTTTCTTGGAGTCTCCTGCTCAGGTAGTTGGAGCTGGTCGGGTGGAACTTGCGTGGCTTGTGCTACAGTTTCTGTCATGCGAATTGAGAGGTCAATTGCCTCGGTGATCTGATGAGGACATCAACACCAGCGATACATCCTCTCCGACACAACCTATAGCTGGTCCTCTTACTCATGCTCGTGTTCGTCAACTTAATAACCAAGTGAGTTCCTTGATAAGCTCGTATCCATCTTGTTTAGACAATGGAAACGCGTGCACTCTTGTTTTGATTAGGAACCAAGGAGAAGACCGAAAGGGAGAAGGACTCACGCTCGCTGGATTCGGACAGCAGCAAAGCGCCAACTTGTGACCGTTACCACGGTTGCATACGGATTCGGATTCAGGCGCTTCAGGACTTGTTGGAAAGCTTATCAAGTCTATTTTCATATGAATCAAGTCCCACGTCAATACCTGTTCGGCAGCAGCGGCAATGATCCAATTACCGTCGATAGGTCCTGCTGTCCAGGGTGCTGCGTCACCTCATTTTGGGCTGATGGCCCATGTATCAAGTCGGGTCCGTTAGGGACGTGTCCTAGGGTTGGAGGACGACCCCAACACCTCTTTGGTCATCAATCTATCTACTTATATCCCTCTAGAGCCGCCATGGTCGTTGGGTTTTGTTTAGATCAAGTTTAGCCTTCGCTACTTGCTTGTAGGCGCGCGTGCAGGATCAGCCGCCCGTCTCCTTGTCTTCGGAACCCCATTGTTGATTCAGATTCAGTTTGAAACCTTCAATTCATCTTGCAAATTCAGTGCTTGTTTCCTCGTTCTTGCTAGTTCTTCGATTGCTTGCAGGACGGGAGCCCTAGGGGCTGGTTGTCGCGCTCCACAAGATCGTGACGGCTGTTGGACGTGGTGTATCGGTTGCTAAGGCGCGGTCTTGAGGGCTGTAGTCGGGCCGTGAACGTCATCTCCATCCACCAATCGAGTTATCTCCGTCTCTCATCAAAAGATCAGGCAAAAACCCTAGCGGGTTCGCATCATGATCTTGAAGCTTTCTTCTTTGCAAGTATATGCGGTGTAGATGTTGCCTCTGATAGTTAAGATGTCCTTCTCAGTTGGCATCTTGAGGACCAGGTATGAGTAGTGCGGAACTGCCATGAACTTTGTAAGCGAAGGACGGCCGAGGATTGCATGGTAGGTCCCGTCGAAGTCGGCGACCCCAAAGTTGACGAACTCCGTGCGGAAGTGGTCTGGTGTTCCGAACTGGACGGGGAGCGTTATCTGGCCAAGGGGTACTGAACTTTGACCCGGCAAGACGCCCTAGAACTGAGCGTCGTACGGTTTCAGCTGTGCCGGTGTTAACTTGAGAGCAGGCAGGCTATTGCGGAACAGGATGTCGATGGAGCTACCCCCGTCAACGAGCACTCGCTCGAACCTGACGCTGTTGATGCATGGGTCCAAGATCAACGGGAAGCACCCTGGATCTGGGATGGCGGCCCACTGGTCCTGCCTGTTGAAGGAAATCTCTCGGTGCGACTAGGGAGGGAATTTAGGATTGGCGATAAGGCCATCGGTGGTGTCCACATTAAGGCAAGCCCTCTTTAAGAGTTTTTTTTCTCGTTTTGACTGGATGGAGACTTTGCCTACGAAGATGGAGTGTACCACGTCGGTGGGACTGACATATTGGTGCCGTGGGTCCCTATCCTGGTCGTCGTCTTCGTCTTCCTGACTGCGTCTATACTGTTTCCTGTTTTTCTTGGCGGTATGCCCCTGAGTGGCCCGCTGTGTGTAGACGCTTTTGAGGACACGGCATTCTTCCATCGTATGATTGGACTTGGGATGGAGTTGGCACGGTCCTTTCAGCGTCTTGTTGTAGTCTTCCTGGTAGTCTCGCCGTCTGTTGGGACGCTTGACTGTGTTTACCTCGTGATCGTTGTCGCGAGGTTGCTTGCCTCTGAAATCGTCGCGATTGTCACGATGCCTGTCCCACCCTTCTTGGTGGTCGCGGTTGTCGTCGCGATGGGGATTCTGGTTGTCGAAACGCCCGCGACTGTCATCTCGTCGGGGAGGCTGCTCGGCTCTTCTTACATCTTCTCGGATGAGCTTTTCTGTGTCATCGGTGTCGGCGTAGTTTTTGGCCATGGCGAGGAGCTCGGCAACCGTGGTCGGCCTTTTGCGCAGTAGCTTGCTTCTCAATACTTCATGGAAGCATAGGCCCTTGATGAAGGCCGATATAGCCTCGTCGTGAGAAATCTTTGAAATCTTGAGGCGCATATCTGAGAAGCATCGGATGTAATCACGCAAGGGCTCATTCTTCCTGTCCCTTATCCTTTTGAGATCGTATTTGTTTCCGGGCTGCTCGCAGGTAGCAACGAAATTATCAATAAATGCCTGGCGCAATTCTTCCCAAGAATCGAAAGAGTCCTCGGGTAGACCGAGGAGCCATTGGTGGCCGGCTTGGTCAAGGACAACTGGGAAGTAGTTTGCCATGATGTGCTCGTCCCCTACAGCTGATCAGACTGCAATCTCGTAAAGAGTGATCCAATTTTCGGGATTCTCCTTGCCATCATACTTTTTAAGCTTCTCAAGCTTGAGGTTGCGAGGCCATACGATTTGGAAAAGTGTGAGGAGAACTGTCTTAGGCCAGGGGGGCCATGTGCTGCATCGTACTCGATGCGTTGCACGTTTTCGTGTACTGCTCGTTCCGTAATGCGCCTATTGATGCGTTCGTGGACATCCCTAGCAGGGATGTTGTGTCGCAGGTCTTGGTTCACCTCCTGACCACATCCACGCCTTTGTTCGTGGTAACTGTCAGTGTCCCGACCACGATTGTCGCGATGGGTGTTCTTCCTTCGATTGTTGATAGGTGAACGGCTACGATGGTGCCCACCGGATCGCGGTGAGGTTCGGCTGCAGTGAGTCTGATCAGAGGTGACCTCCGTATAGGAGACAGCTTGGACCCTTTTAAGCAGAGTGGCGGTTTGTCCCATGGCCGCGATCAGATGTGCTCGTATATTGGATCGGATGTCTTGGTACTCCGGAGTATCGGGGAGTCGATCCAGGTTTGCCATAGCTACAGCCACGTTGGCGCTTGATGTCTTGTAGACTTGCTGATTTCCGACCATGTCGAAAGCGTTGCTAAGGTTGTGTGGGGCGAGTTGCCGCTCCTCATCTGCTCGCCGCTGAGCACGATCGGCGTTACGCTGTTCGGGCTGTTGTCTTTGTTCGTCGGTTTCGCCGTCGACAACTGGTTCATCATTGCTGACGTTAAAAACCAGATCTCCTCGTTGGGGTGGAAAGACTGCAAAGCGGGAAAAACCCGGGGGGTAAGGTGGTAGATCCAGGTTGTAGTCTTCGTCCTCGGGGTGTAAAACCTCGGTAGGGACAGATCCTGTAATAGAGTTTGTGCTGGTGGCCTTGTCGTCTGGTAGTGTTCGGATGGACACCATGTTGACAAAGTGACGAGTTGACCCACTGATTTGCCCTGGCGACAATCCCATCTTCCCGAATAGAGAATTGGTATGCCGCGAAAACTGATCAGCCACGTTGTTTAGACCGTGAGGGAAGTTCTGGTCTAGTGAGACTGTCCTGAACTTGACAGCCCATCCCGTGGTGGTCGATGTTATTGTCAGGGACGTCTCTAGTCGTTCGTATGTGGATACACGAGTTGGTCGACGGGAGTCGAAAAAATTTGATGTTGTCGCCTGATCGGGCTTGCGTGAAATCGAATCCACCAGGTTGGAGGCTTCGAGAAGTTTGTGGTCGGCGTAATCGAGGGCTTGAAGAAGATCCGAGTTGTCGACTCGCTTTGCCCTGTAGCGAGGGAGCAGAGGTCGGGTCCTCGGAGCCGGTGTGATCGGAGCCGACGCCTCTACTGTCCCAGATTAGATCTAGGTTTCTTCTGGAGCCGTGGTCGTAAGGCCGCCACCACGAGTTGTCCAAGTGATCTGCCCGACAGTGAACGTGAGACCTTCAGCCATGACCGTGGAAGCTAGGATGATGACCATCTTGTTCATCTGGGAAGCTGTACGCACACCCCCTACCTGGCGCGCCACTGTCGACGAAAGCTAGTCGGCAGTCTACCTTGGGGTATACCCACGGTAGTAGTTTATCGGCAGACAGGTGCGCAAGCTACGAACTCGCAGGTTCGGCCGCCGTGTGGGCGTAATATCTACGTCCTGCGTCTAATTGTATTGGATTGAGTTGAGTTGAGATGAGATGTCTATGGGGGGTCCCTTGCCTCTCTTTATATAGTCCAGAGGGCAGGGTTACAGATCTGGAAACTAATCCTAGTCGATTACAATTGCCATAAATAGCATGATATCAATTCCTATTCTAACCGACTAGAATCCTGCTTGGTATCCACATCTTGTTTCCTTGCGCGAGACTCCGGGCAGTTGGATCAAGCCCCGAGTCTTCCTCGTGATGGACCAAGTTTGCTGGTCCAAGTCTAGCCGTAAAGGTATAGGGGTTTATACCCCCACACATCAGGTGCTTCTAGCAGTTCAATCAGGTGTGTCTAAATTGATTTCTAAGTATGTTCCATGCAAACCATGCGCCTATCTTGCATCAAGATTAGAACTATCTCCAAACAGACCGAACCAAGCTTCCACTTGAGCCTCTTCACCAAGGAGTACCATCGGGTGCGTCCAAAATGGTTTCTTAGATTATGGTGCATTAGGTGCAAACCATGCACCTATCTTACATCAAAACTAACACTATCTCCAAATGGACCAAAGCAAGATTCCATATGACACACATGATCTAGGAGTTCTATTAGGTGGGTCCAAATTGATTTCCGATCATATGGTATGTTCCACGCAAACCATGCACGTATCTTGCCTCAAGATTAGCAATGTCTCAAAATAGACCAAACCGAGCTTTCACTTGAGCTTCTTCACCTAGGAGTACCATCGGGTGCTACCACAATGATGTCTCACCCTATGGTGCATTAGGCGCAAACCGTTCACCTATCTTGCGCTGAAACTAACATTGTCTCTAAATAGATCAAAGCGAGACTCCATATGAGACACATCATCTAAGAGTTCCATTTGGTGCGTCCAATCTGATTTTTGAGCATATGGTACGTTCCACGCAAACCATGCACATATCTTACATTAAGATTAGCACTATGTCCAAGCGGACCGAACCAAGCTTCCACTTTAGCCTCTTCACCTAGGATTATCATCGGGTGCTTCCACAATGGTTTTTGAGCCTATGGTGCATTAGGCGCAAACCGTGCACCTATCTTGCACCGAAACTAACATTGTCCCCGAGCAGACCAAAGCGAGCTTCCATATGACACACATTATCTACGAGTTCTATCAGGTGCATCCAAATTGATTTTTGAGCATATGGTATATTCTATGCAAACCGTGCACCTATCTTGCATCAAGATTTGCACTATCTCCAAACGAAGCTTCCACTTGAGCCCCTTTACCTAGGAGTACCATCGCGTGCGTCCAAAATGGTTTCTTAGCCTATGGTGCATTAGGCACAAACTGTGCACCTATCTTGCACCAAAACTAACACTATCTCCAAAGAGACCGAAGTGAGATTCTATATGACACACATCACCTAGGAGTTCTATACGGCGCTTCCAAATAGATTTCTAAGCATATGGTACGTTCCATGCAATTCGGGCACCTATCTTGCATCAAGATTAGCACTAAATCCAAACAAACCAAACTGAGCTTCCACTTGAGCCCCTTTACCTAGGAATATCATCGGGTGCATCCAAAATGGTTTCTTAGCCTATGATGCATTAGGCGCAAACCGTGTACCTATCTTGCACCAAAACAAACTGTCTCTAAATAGACCAAAGCGAGATTCGATATGACACATGTCATCTAGGAGTTCTATTGGGTGCGTCCAAATGGATTTCTAAGCATATCGTATGTTCCATGCAAGCCATGCACCTATCTTGCATCAAGATTAGCACTATCTTTAAACAGATCGAACTGAGCTTCAACTTGAGCCTCTTCACCTAGGAGTATTATCGGGTGCTTCCATAATGGTTTCTGAGCTTATGGAGCATTATTTGTAAACTGTGCATCAATCTTGCACCTAAACTAACGTTGACTCCAAACGGACCGATGCGAGATTCCATATGACACACATCATCTAGGAGTTCTATCAAGTTCATCCAAATTGATTTCTGAGAATATGGTATGTTCCATGCAAACCATACACCTATCTTGCTTCAAGATTAGCACTATCTCCAAATAGATAAAACCGAGCTTTCACTTGAGCCTCTTCACCTAGGAGTACCATCGGGAACTTCTACAATAGTTTCTGAGCCTACGGTGCACTGGGCACAAACAACACACCTATCTTGCACCGAAACTAATACTATCTCCAACTAGACTGAACTGAGATTCCATATGACACACTTCATCTATTAGTTCCATCAGGTGCATCTAGCAGTTCCATCGGGTGTGTCCAAATTGATTTCTGAGCATATGGTATGTTCCATGCAAACCGTGCGCCTATTTTGCATCAAGATTAAAACTATCTCTAAACAGACTGAACCAAGCTTTCACTTGAGTCTCTTCACCAAGGAGTACAACCAGGTGCCTCCAAAATGGTTTCTTATGGTCCATTAGGTGCCAACCGTGCACTTATCTTGCACCGAAACTAACACTATCTCCAAATGGACCGAAGCAAGATTCCATATGACACACATCATCTAGGAGTTCTATCGAGTGTGTCCAAATTGATTTCTAAGCATATGGTATGTTCCATGCAAACCGTACACCTATCTTACATCAAGATTAGCACTATCTCAAAAGAGACCAAACCAAGCTTTCACTTCAGCCTCTTCACTTAGGAGTATCATCGGGTGCTTCCACAATAGTTTCTGAGCCTATGGTGCATTAGGTGCAAACCATGCACCTATCTTGCATCAAAACTAATATTGTCTCCAAACAGAACGAAGCGAGATTCTGTATGACACACATTATCTAGGAGTAGTATCGGGTGCATCGAAATTGATTTCTGAGCATATGGTACGTTCCATGCAAACCGTGCACCTATCTTGCATCAAGATTAGCACTATCTCCAAACCGAGCTTCCACTTGAGCCCCGTTACCTAAGAGTACCATCATGTGCGTTCAAAATGTTTCTTAGCCTATGGTGCAATAGGCACAAACTGTGTACCCATCTTGCACCAAAACTAACTCTTATCTCCAAAGAGACCAAAGTGAGATTCTATATGACACACATCATCTAGGAGTTCCATTGGGTGCTTCCAAATAGATTTCTAAGCATATGGTACGTTCCATGCAATTCGTGCACCTATCTTGCATCAAGATTAGCACTATATCCAAACAATCTTGCGCACCTTTACCTAGGAGTATCATCGGGTGCATCCAAAATAGTTTCTTAGCCTAAGATGCATTAGGCCCAAACCGTGTACCTATCTTGCACCAATACTAACTATGTCTCCAAATAGACTGAAGCAAGATTCCGTATGGCACAAGTGATCTACGAGTTCTATTGGGTATGTCCAAATGGATTTTTGAGCATATGGTACGTTCCTTGCAAACCGTGCACCTATCTTGCATCAAGATTAGTACTATCTCCAAACAGATCGAACCAAGCTTCCACTTGAGCCTCTTCACCTAGGAGTATCATTGGGTGCTTCCACAATAGTTTCTAAGCCTATGATGCATCATGCGCAAATCGTGCACCAATCTTGCACCTAAACTAACACTATCTCCAAACGGACCAAAGCGAGATACAATATGACACACATCATCTAGGAGTTCTATCGGGTGCGTCCAAATTGATTTTTGTGAATATACTATCTTCAACTAGACCGAAGCGAGATTCCATATGGCAAACTTCAGCTAGTAGTTCCATCGGGTGCCTCTAGCAGTTCCATCGGGTGTGTCCACATTGATTTCTAAGTATATGGAATGTTCCATGCAAATCGTGCGCCTATCATACATCAAGATGAGAACTATCTCCAAACAGACCAAACCAAGCTTCCACTTGAGCCTCTTCACCAAGGAGTACCACCGGATGCGTCCAAAATGGTTTCTTAGACTATGGTGCATTAGGTGCAAACCGTGCACCTATCTTGCACCAAAACTAACACTATCTCCAAATGGACCAAAGCAAAATTCCATATGACGCACATCATCTAGGAGTTCTATCGGGTGTGTCCAAATTGATTTCCGAGCATATGGTATGTTCCATGCAAACCATGCACCTATCTTGCATCAAGATTAGCACTATATCGAAACAGACCAAACCGAGTTTTCACTTGAGCCTCTTCATCTAGGAGTACAATCGGGTGCTTCCACAATGGTTTCGACCCTATGGTGCATTAGGCGCAAACCGTGCACCTATCTTGCACTGAAACTAACATTGTCTCTAAATAGACCAAAGTGAGACTCCATACGACACACATCATCTAAGAGTTCTATTGGGTGCGTATAAATTGATTTCTAGGCATATGGTATGTTACATGCAAACCGTGCACCTATCTTACATCAAGATTAGCACTATCTCCAAACAGACCGATCCGAGCTTCCACATCAGCCTCTTCACCTAAGAGTATCATCGGGTGCTTCCACAATGGTGTCTGAGCTTATGGTGCATTAGGCGCAAACCGTGTACCTATCTTGCACAGATACTAACATTGTCTCCAAACGGACCGAAGCGAGATTCTATATGACTCACATTATCTAGGAGTTCTATCAGGTGCGTCGAAATTGATTTCCGAGCATATGGAACGTTCCATGCAAACCGTGCACCTATCTTACATCAAGATTAACACTATATCCAAATTGAGCTTCTACTTGAGCCCCTCTACCTAGGAGCAACATCACGTGCGTCCAAAACGGTTTCTTAGCCTATGGTGCATTAGGCATACCTATCTTGCACCGAAACTAACACTATCTCCAAAGAGACCGAAGTGAGATTCTATATGACACACGTCATCTAGGAGTTCTATTGGGTGCTTCCAAATAGATTTCTAAGTATATGGTACATTCCATGCAATTCATGCACCTATCTTTCATCAAGATTAGCACTATCTCCAAACAGACCAAACTGAGCTTCCACTTGAGCCCCTTTACCCAGGAGTATCATCGGGTACATCCAAAATGGTTTCTTAGCCTATGATGCATTAGGCCCAAACTGTGTACCTATCTTGCACCAAAACTAACTCTGTCTCCAAACAGACCGAAGCGAGATTCCATATGACACATGTCATCTAGGAGTTCTATTGGGGTGCGTCCAAATGGATTTCTTAGCATATGGTACGTTCCATGCTAACCGTGCAAACATCTTGCATCAAGATTAGTAGTATCTCCAAACAGATCGAACCGACCTTCCACTTGAGCCTCTTCACCTAGGTGTATCATCGGGTGCTTCCACAATGGTTTCTGAGCCTATGGTGCATTATGCGCAAACAATGCACCAATCTTGCACCTAAACTAACACTGTCTCAAAACAAAGAAGCGAGATTCCATATGACACACATCATCTAGGAGTTTTATCGGGTTGTCGAGGGTATCGGTAAGGGGTACCCTCAGCGATGCGCATTATGGGATTGCCCGTAAGAAGGTCGAGACCCTCAATTCGACGCTCTAATCTTACGTATGCGCCGCCATCGACGGTCGCAGCCTCGAAGACGGAAATAGCGTCGAGCGAATCGGTCAGGGCTCGAGCGACGACTGCCGTCGATGACGGAAGCGGGCTCGAGCGAACCGAGAGGCGTCGGGCGCAAGGACACTGTCCGCCGCTTGACGCGCGCACGCGCGCCGGAGCATTAAATGCACCTGACGCTTCCCCACCTAACACACGGGTCACGGAAGGCGTGATAGGGAACAAGCTTCTGTCCCATCGTTCTTTTTGCAGCCTTCCCACCGAACGACCCAGGGCGTGTCAGGACGCAGGAAACAAGGATGGAACGTCTAATCGGGACCCCCTCGAGACACCCAAGGTCAGCGCTCCAGATATCAGCATATTACGCGGCGTCCGACCCTCGACCGAACAGGGTCCCGTCCCAGGGACAAGTTGGGTGTCGACTGACAATACCACAGCTACCCCGCCGGATCCGCCGCCATACCGTGCAAGTATGCGACCACAGAACCAGCACAAGGCGGCTGGCGGGGCAGAACGCAGGAGCATGCGTAATCATCACCGGACTGTCAAGATGGGACGGCTCGAGGCCATGCCGTACGGAAGCCTCGAGTAGGTCAGCGCTCCATGCGGCTATCGATCCCTACTCTAGCATCTACGTATGTACCCTGTGTCTCTCCTTGGAGCTATAAAAGGAAAGACTCAGGAATAGAAGAGGGGGACATCACAACACAAGAACACACACACGTAGTAGAGCTACACATTTCATACCACGCTTGTATTCGCCCCTGTACAAGCACTTAGGTGCAAGATAATACAAACTCTCTCCCCCCGCTGGACGTAGGGCCTTCTCTTGCCCGAACCAGGATAAATCTCTGTGCCTTCTTGCATCACCATCCGGAAAAGGAAGCACGCATACAAATTTACTCGTTGGTGTGACCCCCCGGGGGAAAAACACCGACAGTTGGCGCGCCAGGTAGGGGTCCTGCGTGTTTTTCACCGATTTCCCACCACTTTCCGGATGGCTACTCTTGCCTCGCCGCTTCCGCGCTCCACGGTGATTTGGTTTGGGAGTCTCGAGTTCATGTCTACGGGCTCCGGCTACGACATGGTCTTGCTCTCAGTCAAAGGACCAGGAGGAGTCCGCGTTACGCCAGCACGGTTGAAGGCTCTGAGACGCCCTCACCACCACGCCTCCCCGCCTAAGAAGAGGCGCGGGCAGCACCACCGCGGCCCCTCTGCTTCAGCACGACCAACAACTCGTGCAAGGCAGGATGTGGGCCACAAGTCGGCAACACCGTGTGACGGAGCAACAAGCACGACGACTCAGCACCGCGCGACGACGGGGGGAGACGCGTCTCGCGCGCCCTCCCCCACCGCAGCTAGGCTACTTCCACACGGGTTGTTCTCTCCAAGGGCGGCACTGCCGTTCGGGTTGGACAACGCCGCGGCGTCGCTCGCCAAGGCGATATGCCCAAACGCCCAGACGTACGTAGAAAGACCAATGGTCCTCCCACGTAGCTCTGAAGCGCGGCGGCCGGCGTCCGAGCTGCCGGACCTTTCCCGAGTACGAGGCCTCCGCCGTCTAGGCCCCGGACGATACTCAATCACCTCCCTCAGGCAACGATTGCTGGAGGAAGGACGTGGGTGTTTCCACGCCGCCGAACCGGACTCCGACTCCGAGACAGACAGCTATGACCCTACGAGGGAATGCTATCACATCGACGGGGCGGCAGAAACCACCGACGAGACACGGGATGCTGCTGCGGGTGGTCGAGCCCCCGCGGCGCAAGAAGACCCCAGGACGCCTGGGAACGACGGACGGCTCGACCCTCTTCCTCAGGAAGATAGAACTGCGCAGCTCGCGCAGCTGCGGGAGCTCAAGATGAAGCTCGACGAAGATCGCGAGCGCCTCGTCCTGCTCGAGCAAATCCTCGAACAAGACCTGCCCTACCCGCCGGGCGGAAGTATCCGCAGACGCGCTCGAGAGGTACATCGACAGATCGTCGGTGACGCAGAGGCGGAGCAACCTGTCAGCCGTTTCCCTCGAGCAGGCCAGAATGTAGTGGCAGCGACGATGCTGCTACGTAACATGCCAGAACCATCAAATTCCTAGGCCCGACGCATTCGAGATGAAGTTTAGACATTGCTCCAGGTGGCAGCAGTTCAACAAGCCGAAAGTTCGGCATCTCGACGACGAGGAGCTGCCACAGAGAAGCATGACGAACAGCCTCTAATCGAAGAGGAGGTGTCTGTCCATCAACAACATCCCCCTCGAGGTAGAAAGACCGCTCTCATCCTCCCTGCCGACAATCAACGTCGACAAGACGTGCGGCACGACATCAAAGAAAATAGACGCCGCCGGCACGGAGACGCGGAAGAACGTGGTTATAGCGCGCATCGCAGTGGGAGATACGACAGCGACGAGGACCGGGTGGCCCCCGAGCCACCGGGCCCGCGGGTGTTCAGCAGGGCGATTCGCAGCACGCCCCTGCCTAGTCCATTTCGACCCCCAACCAGCATCGCGAAGTACAATGGAGAGACCAAGCCAGAGCTATGGCTGGCCGATTTCAGGCTGGCTTGTCAGCTAGGTGACGCTCGAGGGGATGATCGAGCCATCATCAGACAGCTACCCCTTTTCCTCTCCGACACCGCCCGTCGATGGCTCGAGGAACTCCCTGCCAATCAGATCCACAACTGGGTTGATCTGGTCAGAGTCTTCGAGGGTAACTTCAAAGGGACCTACATACGGCCAGGGAACTCGTGGGACCTCAGCAAATGCAAGCAGAAGTCAGGAGAGACTCTTCGGGAGTACGCTCGACGCTTCTCGAAGCAGCGCACTGAGTTGCCACACATCCCTGACCACGACGTCATCTTGGCGTTTGTCTCGGGCACCACCAGTCGAGACTTGGTGCGGGAATTAGGTCGCAATCGACCTCAGACCGTCGACGAGCTGATGGACGTAGTAGCTAACTACGCGGCAGGGGAGGAGGCAGTCGGCGCCTTCTTCAGCTCAGAAGGAAGAAAAGGCAAGCAGCCCGTCGATGAAGATGGGACTTCCAGTCGAGGCCTTAAGAAAAATAAAAAGAAGCAGAAAGTACGGCAGTTCCACCAGGAAGATTCAGGTGACAACCTCGTCGCCGCCATGGATCGAAAGAAGCCACGAGGCCCTCCGGAGGGAGGGATCTTCGACAAGATGTTGGAGGAGCCGTGCCCTTACCATAAGGGGGGCGCCAACCACAAACTCAAGGACTGTCGTATGCTGAGAAAGCATTTCGACGGTCAGGGGTTCAAAAAAGATACGCGTGATGACTCCAAGAAGGAGAAGGCTGGCGGCAAGGAGGACAACAAAGATGACGACGGCTTCCCCGCCGTCCACGACTGCTACATGATCTATGGCGGGCCTTCGACTCAGTTGACCACGAGGCAGCGCAAAAGGGAGCGTCGTGAAGTCTTTGCAGCAAGAATGGCGGTGCCCCAATACCTTAGCTGGTCGAGCACTCCCATCACTTTCGACCAAGAAGACCACCCTAACAAGGTAGTCGCCCCAGGCGTCTACCCGCTCGTCGTCGACCCCATCATCGTCAACACCCGACTCTCGAAAGTGCTGATGGATGGTGGCAGCAGCCTCAACATCATCTACCTCGAGACCCTCGATCTCCTCGGCATCGATAGAGGACGCCTCCAGCCAAGCGCCGGCGGTTTCCATGGCGTCGTGCCAGGGAAAAAGGCACTGCCAGTAGGTCGAATCGACCTACCGGTCTGCTTCGGCACGGCGGCCAACTTCAGGAAGGAGACCCTCACCTTTGAGGTGGTTGGGTTTCGAGGCACGTACCACGCCATCATCGGGCGCCCGGGCTACGCCAGGTTCATGGCCATACCTAACTACACATACTTGAAGCTGAAGATGCCTGGCCCCAAAGGCGTCATCACTGTCAGTTCCTCCTTCGAGCATGCCTACGAGTGCGATGTCGAGTGCGTCGAGTACGGGGAGGCGGTCGAGAACTCCACCGAGATCATCACGAAGCTCGAGGCCCTGGCCGCTGAGGCTCCGGAGCCTAAGCGCCACGCGGGCAGCTTCGAGGCGGCGGAAGGAACCAAAAAGATCCCGCTCGACCCCAACAACTCCGACGGGAAGGTGCTGACGATCAGCGCCGACCTCGACCCCAAATAGGAAGCCGTGCTCGTCGACTTTCTCCGTGCAAATGCTGATATGTTTGCATGGAGTCCCTCGGACATGCCGGGCATACCGAGGGAAGTCGCCGAGCACTCCTTGGAGATTCGAGCCGGTTCCAAGCCAGTGAAGCAGCGGTTGCGCCGATTCGACGAGGAAAAGCGCAAGATCATCGGCGAGGAAGTCCACAAGCTTTTGACGGCCGGATTCATCAAGGAGGTCCATCATCCTGACTGGTTAGCGAACCCTGTATTAGTTAAGAAAAAGAATGGGAAAATGAGGATGTGTGTCGATTATACTAGTTTGAATAAAGCATGTCCAAAAGTTCCCTTTCCATTACCACGCATTGATCAAATTGTCGATTCTACCGCGGGATGTGAAACCCTTTCCTTCCTTGATGCATATTCCGGTTACCATCAAATAAAAATGAAGGAGTCCGACCAGCTCGCGACCTCTTTCATCACGCCTTTTGGGATGTATTGCTACGTGACCATGCCATTCGGGCTTCGAAACGCCGGAGCCACGTACCAACGTTGCATGCTCCACGTTTTCGGCAAACACATAGGGTCGACGGTCGAAGCCTACGTCGACGACATTGTCGTCAAGTCAAAGCAACGAGGAGACCTGATCCAGGACCTCGAGATTGCTTTTAGCTGTCTACGCATCAGCCAGATCAAGCTCAATCCCGAGAAGTGCGTCTTCGGTGTACCTCGAGGCATGCTCCTAGGCTATATCGTTTCGCAGCGCGGCATCGAGGCCAACCCCGAGAAAGTCTCGGCCATCACGAGAATGGGGCCGATCCGAGACGTCAAGGGTGTACAGAGAGTCACGAGGTGCCTGGCGGCTCTGAGCCGTTTCATCTCAAGACTAGGAGAAAAGGCATTACCGTTATATCGACTCCTAAAGAAGGTTGAGCGCTTTTCTTGGACCCCCGAGGCCGAGGAAGCACTCGAAAAACTGAAAAAGACGCTGACCTCGGCACCAGTCCTGGTTCCACCTCAACCTGCGGAGCCGCTACTCCTCTACGTCGCGTCGACGACCCAGGTCGTCAGCGCGGCGGTGGTGGTCGAAAGACAAGAGGAGGGTCACGCGCTGCCGGTCCAAAGGCCAGTTTATTTCGTCAGCGAGGTGCTTTCGGAGACCAAGGCGCGTTGCCCCCAAATCCAGAAGCTGATCTACGCCGTAATCCTTGCCCGCCGCAAACTGCAACATTACTTCCTTGGTCATCCTATCACGGTGGTCTCTTCTTTCCCCTTGGGCGAGATAATCCAGAGCAAGGAGGCCACGGGAAGAATAGCTAAGTGGTCGGTCGAGCTCATGAGCGAGACTCTCACTTACGCGCCTCGAAAGGCCATCAAATCGCAAGCCCTGGTAGACTTCGTCGCGGAATGGATAGACTCCCAGCTTCCCCCAGCTCAGGTCCAGGCGGAGCTGTGGACAATGTATTTCGATGGGTCACTCATGAAAACTGGGGCCGGGGCCGGCCTACTGTTCATCTCACCCTTGGGCGTCCACATGAGGTACATAATCAGGATTCATTTTGCCGCATCTAACAATGTCGCAGAATATGAGGCCCTCGTCAACGGTCTCAAGATCGCTATCGAGTTAGGAGTCCGACGCCTCGACGTCCGAGGCGACTCCCAACTCGTCATCGACCAGGTAATGAAAACCTCGAGTTGCCACGACCCAAAAATGGAAGCGTACTGCAAGGAGGTCCGTCGACTCGAAGACAGGTTCCACGGCCTCGAGCTTGTCCATGTCGCTCGACGCTACAACGAGGCAGCCGACGAACTCGCCAAGATCGCATCTACCAGAGGCACAGTGCCGCCTGATGCATTCTCAAAGGATCTTCACGAGCCATCCGTCGACCTAGGCACGGGGGCTGGCGTCGACACCACCATCGCCCAACCAACCAATGCTGTTGATGCGCTCTTGATGGAGGAAGAGGTGATGGAAATAGAACGACGACCGGGTCGACCATTCGATTGGCGCACTCCGTTCCTCGACTGCCTTATCCGCGGTGGGTTGCCAGAAGACAAGACAGAAGCTCGTCGTATCGCTCGACGGGCCAAATCATATGTGATCTATGGCGAAGACAACGAGCTATATCGACGGAGCCCTACGGGGGTCTTACAACGTTGCATCACCGTAGAGGAAGGCCGAAAACTCCTCGATGACCTGCACTCGGGGGCTTGTGGCCACCACGCCGCCCCACGGACCCTTGTAGGAAACGCTTTTCGGCAAGGCTTTTACTGGCCAACGGCCGTGGCGGATGCCATCGAGCTCGTACGCTCGTGTCATGGGTGCCAATTCTACGCCAAACAGACGCATCTGCCCGCCCACGCTCTTCAGATGATCCCCATCACCTGGCCGTTTGCGGTATGGGGGCTCGATTTAGTAGGACCTCTACAAAAGGCGAAAGGAGGCTATACCCATTTGCTGGTAGCCATCGACAAGTTCTCCAAATGGATCGAGGCTCGACCCATCACCAACATCCGCTCCGAGCAGGCCGTCCTTTTCTTCTCCGACATCATCCATCGGTTTGGGATCCCCAATGTCATCATCACCGACAACGGCACCCAGTTCACTGGCAGAAAGTTCTTGGATTTCTGCGATCAGCATCACATCCGTGTGAACTGGTCCGCAGTAGCCCACCCTCGAACTAACGGCCAGGTCGAGCGTGCCAACGGCATGATTTTGCAAGGACTCAAGCCAAGGATCTACAATCGATTGAAGAAATTCGGCAAGAAATGGGTCGAGGAGCTTTCCTCAGTCCTATGGAGCCTTAGGACAACGCCAAGCAGGGCCACAAAATACACCCCGTTCTTCTTGGTCTACGGCTCTGAAGCTATCCTCCCCACAGACCTCGAGTATGGGTCACCACGACTCAAGGCTTACAACGAGCAATCGAACAAAGAGACTCAGGAAAACGCGGTCGACCAACTCGAGGAGGCTCGAGACATGGCCCTCCTCAACTCTGCTAGATATCAGCAGAGACTCCGACGCTACCACGACAAGCACGTGCGCAAGAGGGACCTCAACGTAGGCGACCTTGTCCTACGACGCCGGCAAAGCAACCAAGGACGCCACAAGCTGACCCCACCTTGGGAAGGCCCGTATGTGGTGGCCGAGGTCCTTAAGCCAGGAACGTACAAATTGGCGGACGAAAAGGGGGCAGTCTTCACCAACGCATGGAACATCGAACAGCTACGTCGATTCTACCCCTAGAAGTCCTAGATTTACGATCCTACTTTTTGAACGAAGACTTTGTAAATCAACGCACGAATAAATAAAGTCTTTCCCTCAAGCGGCTTCTTTCTGTACCAAAAATAGTTACGAGTTATAGTCTCGACGTCAAAAGGGGATGCCGACCATGACCCATCATAGTCCGCACCCCCTCGGGGGCTACCAGAGGGACGACCCCTCCCCAAGCGTCGAAAAAGCCAAGAAATTTTCTTTTCTTACTTAGTAAACCTTGCATGGCTCGAGTAGCTAAGGCGCCTCGAGCTCCCCAAAGGCCGAGGGATAACGAGCCGGAGAACTCCCATGCCCCCGGGCTACGGAAACTCTACTCACTTCCTTACCCTTGAGGTAATCGAGTTTGTTTTTTGACGAAAGATCTAGCAAGGGATACAAACGTAGGAACACAGAGAAATAAAAGGACCTCGAGCGGAAAGACAAATAAGCATTTAACAATTACAAAAAGATACTATATCACGTAACAGCAAAATTAATAAAGTATCGTACAAGGGGCCTCAGGCGCCCTGAGCAGGCTCGCAGGCCTCAGTCAGCGGCACGATCCTCACCGCCCTCGCCTCCGCCCGAGCTAGCCTCAGGAGGGAGCACCTCAGGCTCGAAGAGCTTGGCCAACCTTTCCCCAGGAGCCTCCGCGTCGTCGATCAAGGCATGGAGCCTCTCCTCGTTCTCCGCATCGGTCTTGGAAATGTCGGTGACGAAGCCGTGGGACACCACCTCCATGTCGTAGGAGAAACCCGAGCAGACAACCGCCATCGCCCGCTTCACCCCGATGTGGAGGGCGTCCCGCACCCGATCTCGCAGCGTCGCGACTATGTAGCACAACTGGTCGATCAGGGCGTCGCCTCGGGCGTCCTCCCTCGACTCATCCATAGGCTCGACCTCCCAAGAGGTCGAGAGATTGCTTATTGCCGTCCGCACTCGACGGTTCAAAGCAACCTCAGCCTCGAGCTGAGCCTTGGCATTGCGAGCCTCGGCTTGGGCGGCCAGGAGTTCGTCCTTGAGCCCTATAAATGCCAATATAAAGAAGCTTTAGGAAAAACTCAAGCACACCTCGAAAAGGAAATTCGACAAAGGAAACGTACCTTTGATGTTCTCCTCTAGGGCCGTGTTCTCGCCGACCAATCTGGTGTTGGCACGCTCGATCTCTCTGTTGGAGCGCGCCAGCTCAGTATTGGCGACGCGGAGATCTTCGATCACCCTGCCAGCCTGAGCGACAGCTCCACTCTTCTCCAGCAATTCTCCCTTCAAACGCTCGACGTCGTCAGAGAGACTGCGGGATCGAGCTCGCTCCATCTCGAGGTCTTCGAGGGCTTTCTTCTTTGTGTCCTCGGCGGCACCCCTGGCGACCTCATTGTCCACAAACGCCACTTTCATCTTTTGGAAGGTATCGCGGAGGGAGTCCAGGTCGGTTTGGAGAAGGCCCTTCTCCTTGTCCAGGTCTGCAATGACACTCTTGTAGGACAGGGCCTCCTCCCGGGCTCTGGACGCGGCCTCCTCGACCGTAAGTGCTCGCTCCCGTAGCTGCATCACCTCCTCCTCCGCCTTCTTCGAGACCTCCCGGGCCTCGGCCAAAGCAGCCTCCGTCGCCTTCTTCTCCTCCTCGAGTGCTATGAGATCTTTGTAAGCTTTAAGCAGCTTCTCCTGCGACTCGAGGAGTTGATCCTTGAGGAGGGGAAGCTGCTCCCATCCGCCCCTCGTGGCATGTATGAAGCTGGACTTGATGCGAGAGGTCTCTTTCATATCCTGCGAATCAGGGGTCGGATGGATTAGGATACAGAAACCAGAAAGCACCATAAAGATTGGAGTTCGAGAGACACTTACGAAATAAGCTGGCCCGAGCCCGTTGTTGATGACGTCCGATAGGAGCCCCACCACATGTTTCATCCAAAGGCGGAGCTCCTCGACATGCTCCCACTTCTCGACCTCCTTCTTGTCGTCGAGGAAGATATTGGGCTCGGACGGGTCGGTGGAAGCTCGGATACGAATCCGATCGGGACACCAGTTCTCCATCTCCCGATCAGCCCGCACCTTGACGCCGCGGAGAAAGTTCTCGACGGTCTCGAGGGAACCCCCGTGGTGCAAGAACAGATCGGCGAGGCAAGGGAACCGCCCGTCGTCGTCCACCGTCTTCCACGTACCATCCTTGCTCCCAGACGACCCGATCTCATCCTCCTCAGAGGGAAAGCGGTCCTCCCATGCTCGACGCTCCCGGAGGAACCCTGGGGCGATCCCGTCCATGCCGTAGATCGTCCTCTTGATCTCGGACTCGGGGTCGGTGGGGGTGCGCATCATGTAGGCGAGCGCCACCACTCCGTCCGCTCGCCCCGACTCTGCCCGGATCGCGGCGGGCGCCCCCGGGAGGAGCCACGCTGGGGTGGGAGGTCCGTACACCGGCAAATCTCCCTCTTGATCGCCGGGCTCTTGCGACGCCAGTGGCGCCGATTCGGCCAAACCTTGAGGCGGGGGCTCGAGTGGCTCGTCCTCTTGGCCCCCCAGCTGCTGTTGCTGCCCCAGCTGCTGCTGCCGCTCCTCCTCCTGATGCTGCAGCTGCTCCTCCGGCTGGGGTCGCTACTGCTGCTGCTCCAGTGACGGCTGCGTCGCCTCGCGCTTCCGCTCCTCCTCCTCCACCGTCTTCCTTTGCGCCTCGAGAGCTCGAAGGCCTGAAGGCCAGGGAGTCCGTCCCGCGACGTTGGGGGTCGATGCTTCTTCCTCCATAGGTCGAGCGCCCCCAGACGCTTCGTTGCCATCAGACGTATCGCTGATGGAGATGGGTTCCCCCTCGACCCCCAATCGAGAGGGCTCGGGGGCTCCCTCTGACGCTCGCGTCTGGGGGGCCGCATCATGAGTCGGCGGCGGCGGAGTAGGCGCGGGACGAGATGAAGCCCTCTCGACGCTGGCTGGAGGTTGGGCGCTGGATGAGCCTACAAAACAAAGGGTAAGGGTCAGACGTTATGATAACCAACGCAAGAATATCGCGACGCCCGGGAATTAACTACGAACCTGGTTCCGTGGAGGCGGCACCCGTTCTGAGCCTCTTGGCCATAGATGGTTGGGCCTGCTCAAGGGTCCGCTTCAGCCTGAAAAAAGGTCGGCATATGAGGAAAGGTGGAAGAATGGGAAGACAAAAACCGCAACATCAAAAAAGGCTTACCCCACGGGGAGAACGGCTCGCCTTCCGCCACCTCGACCGGCGGGCCTCGAGCCACCCCTCGTCGGGGCTCCAGGCCCCTCGAGGGCACGAACCGGCTTAGGTACGTCGGTCCCCGCCTAGCGGGCGCCGGGACCTGCGCTCTTACGGCCGGCGTCTCCTCTCTCAGAGGCCGCGGCGCGACCACGGGTTAGCGGCCCCGACGCCTGGGACCTAGCCGGATCGCTCTCCCTGGGCACCGGGGGAGGGCGCGGTGCGTCTTGTCCCGCCTTGGGCGCGGGAGGGGTGTCGGCCCGGGGACGACGAGATCCGCTCGGACCCACCTCTGGCGCCTCTGTCCGGGGGGCGTCGGCGTCGCCTCGAGGCGGGCCCTCGAGAATCCGATCGAGGCGCGACGCCATCCCCTCGGAGTCATCGCTGCCCTCGTCGTCATCGTCGTCATCATTGGGGGATTCTTCCTCAGGCTCCCCCCTCTGCCTGGATTTGGCTCGACGCGCCTCTAATGCTTGGCGGTCGAGGTTCTTCTTCTTCTCCCCCTTCTTTGCGGAGTCCTTGGCGGACTTCAGCTTTTCGGCGGATTGGCGCCGTTTGTCGCGATCGACCTCGTCCTCCTTTACCGGAGGCCTCGAGGACCGGACATCAATCCGACCCTGCCAAAACTAAGGTAGACTTAGAAAAAAGAGAGGGGAGAAAGGAAACCCAAAATCGGGGATGCACGTAAGAAGAAAGCGTACCAGATCGATCGAGCCTGCGTCAGGTCTCATGGGGAAGCCATTGACATGCTCCGGCTGAAAATCACCGGCAATTGCGGCCCTGACTCGGGCCGCGACTTCGTCGTCCGCCGGGGGCTCGTTGGACATCTGACATGCCTCGAGGTCCCGAGATGAGACGCCAGGGCCCATCTCGTCCATCCTCAACGGTCGTGACATTAGAGGGAGAACTCTCCGATGATGGACGGCCGAGAGGACGAGGGCGGCGGTCAAACCTTCCTGGCGAAGCTTCTTCAGGGCGTCGAGGAGAGGGTCGAGCCGAGACTGATGAGCTTGGACGACGCCGTACGTCCAGTCCGCTGGACGCTCCAAGATCAGACGGCCCGAGTAGGAAGGCAGGAGGTTGTCGTCGTTCCGCAGGTAGAACCATTGGGAGTCCCAGCCGGCGTGGTTGGTCGACAACCCTACCGGGATGTACTCCCGCGGCCGGTCCGTCTTCCCCGTCTTCTGCACCAGATTGAGGCAACCCGCCCGCACGGGCTTCCTTACGCCCGTGGTTCCGGTGGAGGCGTGAAACAGCTCGCCCCTGTAGAGGTGGAGCCACAGCTCCCAGTGCGGCATCATCCCCAGGAAGCCCTCACACACGGCGGCGAAGACCGCCGCTACGGTGATGGCATTCGGAGAGAAGTGCTGGAGCTCCACCCCATAATGGAAGCAGAGGGCCCGCATGAAGCGGTTTGGGGGCGCGCCTAGACCGTGGCGGTGAAACTTGGCGAACGACACCACGTAGCCCTCGGGCGGCTGAGGCGCCCTGTGACTTGCCGGCGGTGCGATCCACTCTGGCGACGACAGCGAGGTGCGGCGGCGCAGCAGTCCCTCCTTCTCGAGCTCTAACAGCCGGCGCTCCGTCATCGACGACGGGCGCCAGTCGTCGGCGGCGACGAGTCTTACAGGCATCTCGGCTAAAGGGACGGCGGGTCCGCTACAGCTCGAGGGGGCGTGTGCGCGTGAGATGGCGAGAAAGCAAAGGCAGCGAAGGAATAAGAGCGAGAAGACGGAAGGGAGAGGAACGGCGGTGACGCGACGACGTATTTATAGGCAGCTGTCCGCCAATGGACAGATCCGAGAAGCAAGGTAACTCTCCCCATAAATGCGCCGCCTGACAGTCCTCTCTCTCTCCTCACAGGCCGGACTCTCCGAATTCCTCGCCGATACGGTGTCGTAACGTCATCCGCCTAAAAAGGCGCGCCCAACGGGCAGAAAGGCGAACCGCCACGGCCGTTTCCTTCCCTCGTAAGCCAAGGGACGTAACCACAAAAGTCTCGAGAGGTCGATGGCTGGCCCGCCAAAAGGGTTCGACAGCCGATCTCGAGCACCAGAGTCAGGGATCCCCAGCGAGCGGTCGAAGATCGAGGCCCGCCTCGAGGGCTCGCTGGTGATGTTCAAGGTAGGGTCAAGACAGTCGAGAGGAATCCCCCCGACGGGAGGCATCGAGCCGCCGGTCTCTATCGAACGAGACTGGTATCCCCGACCATGTCGACCCTGCTTTATGAGGACGCCTCAGGGCTACAGCTGACCCCCTCGAAAGGGGCACAGGTTCTCACTTGGACTACCCGCTAGGAACTCAATTTGGGATGGAAGACGCTCGCTCTATCGAGAGTACGTCGAAACCCCCGGGCAAAAACGAGCCAGTCAGAATCTTCCACCACTGGTGTCGAAAGCGTTTTTTACGAATTAGATAACATAACCCTCGAAGGAGTCAAAAACTCCTCCGAGGGCTCGGGGGCTACTGTCGAGGGTATCGGTAAGGGGTACCCTCAGCGATGCGCATTATGGGATTGCCCGTAAGAAGGTCGAGACCCTCAATTCGACGCTCTAATCTTACGTATGCGCCGCCATCGACGGTCGCAGCCTCGAAGACGGAAATAGCGTCGAGCGAATCGGTCAGGGCTCGAGCGACGACTGCCGTCGATGACGGAAGCGGGCTCGAGCGAACCGAGAGGCGTCGGGCGCAAGGACACTGTCCGCCGCCTGACGCGCGCACGCGGGCCGGAGCATTAAATGCACCTGACGCTTCCCCACCTAACACACGGGTCACGGAAGGCGTGATAGGGAACAAGCTTCTGTCCCATCGTTCTTTTTGCAGCCTTCCCACCGAACGACCCAGGGCGTGTCAGGACGCAGGAAACAAGGATGGAACGTCTAATCGGGACCCCCTCGAGACACCCAAGGTCAGCGCTCCAGATATCAGCATATTACGCGGCATCCGACCCTCGACCGAACAGGGTCCCGTCCCAGGGACAAGTTGGGTGTCGACTGACAATACCACAGCTACCCCGCCGGATCCGCCGCCATACCGTGCAAGTATGCGACCACAGAACCAGCACAAGGCGGCTGGCGGGGCAGAACGCAGGAGCATGCGTAATCATCACCGGACTGTCAAGATGGGACGGCTCGAGGCCATGCCGTACGGAAGCCTCGAGTAGGTCAGCGCTCCATGCGGCTATCGATCCCTACTCTAGCATCTACGTATGTACCCTGTGTCTCTCCTTGGAGCTATAAAAGGAAAGACTCAGGAATAGAATAGGTGGACATCACAACACAAGAACACACACACGTAGTAGAGCTACACATTTCATACCACGCTTGTATTCGCCCCTGTACAAGCACTTAGGTGCAAGATAATACAAACTCTCTCCCCCCGCTGGACGTAGGGCCTTCTCTTGCCCGAACCAGGATAAATCTCTGTGCCTTCTTGCATCACCATCCGGAAAAGGAAGCACGCATACAAATTTACTCGTTGGTGTGACCCCCCGGGGGAAAAACACCGACACGGGTGCGTCCAAATTGATTTTCGAGAATATGGTACCTTCCATGCAAACCATACACCTATCTTGCATCAAGATTAGCACTATCTCCAAACAGACCGAGTCGAGCTTTCACTTGAGCCTCTTCACCTAAAAGTACCATTGGGAACGTCCACAGTGGTTTTCTGAGCCTATAGTGCACTGGGCACAAACAATGCACCTATCTTGCACCGAAACTAATACTATCTCCAACTGGACCAAAGCGAGATTCCATATGACACACTTCACCTAGTAGTTCCATCGGGTGCATCTAGCAGTTCCATCGGGTGTGTCCAAATTGATTTCTGAGCACATGGTACGTTCCATGCAAACCATGCACCTATCTTGCATCGAGATTAGCACTATATCAAAACAGACCAAACCGAGCTTTCACTTGAGCCTCTTCATCTAGGAGTACCATCAGGCGCTTCAACAATGGTTTCTGACCCTATGGTGCATTAGGCGCAAACCGTGCACCTATATTGCACTGGAACTAACATTGTCTCTAAATAGACCAAGCGAGACTCCATATGACCCACATCATCTAAGAGTTCTATTGGGTTCGTACAAATTGATTTCTAAGGATATGGTATGTTCCATGTAAACCGTGCACCTATCTGACATCAAGATTAGCACTATCTCTAGACAGACTAAACCAAGCTTCCACATCATCCTCTTCACCTAGGAGTATCATCCGATGCTTCCACAATGGTTTCTGAGCCTATGGTGCATTAGGCGCAAACTGTGCACCTATCTTGCACCGAAACTAACATTGTCTCCAAACGGACCGAAGCGAGATTCTATATGACACACATTATCTAGGAGTTCTATCGGGTGTGTGAAAATTGATTTCCGAGCATACTGTACATTCCATGCAAACTGTTGAATAAATCATGCGTCAAGATTAGCACTATCTCCAAACCGAGCTTCCACTTGAGCCCTTTTACCTAGGAGTAATATCACGTGCGTCCAAAATGGTTTCTTTCCCTATGGTGCATTAGGCACAAACCTTGTACCTATCTTGCACCAAAACTAACACTATCTCCAAAGAGACTGGTATATGAGTTCTATTGGATTCTATATGACACACGTCATCTAGGAGTTCTATTGGGTGCTTCCAAATAGATTTCTAAGCATATGGGATGTTCTATGCAATTCGTGCACCTATCTTGCATCAAGATTATCACTATCTCAAAACCGAGCTTCCACTTGAGCCCCTTTACCAAGGAGTACCATCGCATGCGTCCAAAATGGTCAAATCGTGTACCTATCTTGCACCGAAACTAACACTTTCTCCACACAGACTGAAGTGAGATTCTATATGACACACATCATCTAGGAGTTCTATTGGGTGCTTCTAAATAGATTTCTAAGCATATGGTACGTTCCATGCAATTCGTGCACCTATCTTGCATCAAGATAAGCACTATCTCCAAACAAAAGCAAACTAAGCTTCCACTTGAGTCCCTTTACCCAGGAGTATCATCGGGTGCATCCAAAATGGTTTCTTAGACTATGATGCATTAGGCACAAACTGTGTACCTATCTTGCACCATAACTAACTCTGTCTCCAAACAGACCGAAGTGAGAATCCATATGATACGTGTCATCTAAGAGTTCTATTGGGGTGCGTCCAAATGGATTTCTTAGCATATGATATGTTCCATGCAAACCGTGCACCTATCTTGCATCAAGATTAGCACTATCTCCAAACAGATCGAACCGACCTTCAAATTGAGCCTCTTCACCTAGGAGTATTATCGGGTGCTTCCATAATGGTTTCCGAGCCTATGCTGTATTATGGGCAAACCATGCACCAACTTGCACCTAAACTAACACTATCTCCAACTGGACTGAAGTGAGATTCCTTATGATACACTTCATCTAGTAGTTCCATCGGGTGCATCTACAGTTCCATCGGGTTTGTCCAAATTGATTTCTGAGCACATGGTATGTTCCATGCAAACCGTGCACCTATCTTGCATCAAGATTAGAACTATCTCCAAACAGACAGAACCAAGATTCCACTTGAGCCTCTTCACCAAGGAGTACCATCTTGTGCGTCCAAAATAGTTTCTTAGCCTATGGTGCATTAGGCACAAACCGTATACCTATCTTGCACCGAAACTAACACTATCTACAAAGAGACCGAAGTGAGATTCTATATGACACACGTCATCTAGGAGTTCTATCGGGTGCTTCCAAATATATATTTCTAAGCATATAGTACGTTCGATGGAATTCGTGCACCTATCTTGCATCAAGATTAGCACTGTCTCCAAACAAAAGCAAACTGAGCTTTCACTTGAGCCCCTTTACCCAGAAGTATCATCAGGTGCATCCAAAATGGTTTCTTAGCCTATGATGCATTTGGCGCATACTGTGTACCTATCTTGCAGCAAAACTAACTCTGTCTCCGAACAGACCGAAGCGAGATTCCATATGACACATCTCATCTAGGAGTTCTATTGGGGTGCGTCCAAATGGATTTCTTAGCATATGGTATGTTCCATGCAAGCCGTGCACCTATCTTGCATCAAGATTAGCACTATCTCCAAACAGATCGAACCGACCTTCCACTTGAGCCTCTTCACCTAGGATTATCAACGGGTGCTTCCATAATGATTTCTGAGCCTATGATGCACTGGGCACAAACCATGCAACTATCTTGCAGCAAAACTAATACTATCTCCAACTGGACCGAACCGAGATTCTATATGATACACTTCATCTAGTAGTTCCATCGGATGCATCTACAGTTCCATCGGGTTTGTCCAAATTGATTTCTTAGCATATGGTATGTTCCATGGAAACCGTGCACCTATCTTGCATCAAGATTAGAACTATCTCCAAACAGACAGAACCAAGATTCCACTTGAGCCTCTTCACCAAGGAGTACCATCGTGTGCGTCCAAAATAGTTTCTTAGCCTATCATTAGGCACAAACCGTATACCTATCTTGCACCGAAACTAACACTATCTCCAAAGAGACCGAAGTGAGATTCTATATGACACACGTCATCTAGGAGTTCTATTTGGTGCTTCCAAATATATTTCGAAGCATATGGTACGTTCGATGCAATTCGTGCACCTATCTTGCTTCAAGATTAGCACTATGTCCAAACAAAGCAAACTGAGCTTTCACTTGAGCCCCTTTACCCACGAGTATCATCGGGTGCATCCAAAATGGTTTCTTAGCCTATAATGCATTAGGCGCAAACTGTGTACCTATCTTTCACCAAAACTAACTCTGTCTCCAAACAGACCAAAGCGAGCTTCTATATGACACATGTCATCTAGGGGTTCTATTGGGGTGCGTCTAAATAGATTTCTTAGCATATGGTATGCAACTATCTTGCACCGAAAAAAATACTATCTCCAACTAGACCGAAGCACGATTCCATATGATACTCTTCCTCTAGTAGTTCCATTGGGTGCATCTACAGTTCCATCGGGTTTGTCCAAATTGATTTCTGAGCATATGGTATGTTCCATGCAAACCGTGCACCTATCTTGCATCAAGATTAGAACTATCTCCAAACAGACAGAACAAAGTTTCCACTTGAGCCTCTTCACCAAGGAGTACCATCGTATGCGTCCAAAATAGTTTCTTTGCCTATGGTGCATTAGGCACAAACAGTGTACCTATCTTGCACCGAAACTAACACTATCTCCAAAGAGACAGAAGTGAGATTCTATATGACACACGTCATCTAGGAGTTCTATTGCGTGCTTCCAAATATATTTCGAAGTATATGGTATGTTCCATGCAATTTGTGCACCTATCTTGCATCAAGATTAGCACTATCTCCAAACAAAAGCAAACTGAGCTTCCACTTGATCCCCTTTACCTAGGAGTATCATCGGGTGCATCCAAAATGTTTTCTTAGCCTATGATGCATTAGGCGCAAACTGTGTACCTATCTTGCACCAAAACTAACTCTGTCTCCAAATAGACCGAAGCGAGATTCCATATGACACATGTCATCTAGGAGTTCTATTGGGGTGCGTCCAAATGGATTTCTTAGCATATGGTATGTTCCATGCAAACCGTGCACCTATCTTGCATCAAGATTAGCACTATCTCCAAACAAATCGAGCCGACCTTCCACTTGAGCCTCTTCACCTAGGATTATCATCGGGTGCTTCCATAATGGTTTCTGAGCATATGGTGCATTATGCGCAAACCATGCACCAATCTTGCACCTAAACTAACACTATCTCCAAACAGATTGAAGCGAGATTCCATATGACACACATGATTTAGCAGTTCTATCGGGTGCGTCCAAATTGATTTCTGAGAATATGCTACGCTCCATGCAAACCGTACACCTATCTTTCATCAAGATGAGCACTATCTCCAAACAGACCAAACCGAGCTTTCACTTGAGCCTCTTCGCCTAGGAGTACCATCAGGAACTTCCACAACGATTTCAAGCCTATGGTGCACTGGGCACAAACCATATCTTGCACCGAAACTAATACGATCTCCAACTGGACCGAAGCAAGATTCCATATGATACACTTCATCTAGTGGTTCCATCGGGTGCATCTATAGTTCCATCGGGTTTGTGCAAATTGATTTCTGAGCATATGGTATGTTCCATGCAAACCGTGCACCTATCTTGCATCAAAATTAGAACTATCTTCAAACAGACAGAACCAAGATTCCACTTGAACCTCCTCACCAAGGAGTACCATCACGTGTGTCTAAAATAGTTTCTAAGCCTATGGTGCATTAGGCACAAACCGTGTACCTATCTTGCACCGAAACTAACACTATCTCCAAAGAGACCGAAGTGAGATTCTATATGACACACGTAATCTAGGAGTTCTACTGGGTGCTTAAAAATATATTTCTAAGCATATGGTACGTTCGATGCAATTTGTGCACCTATCTTGCATCAAGATTAGCACTATCTCCAAACAAAGCAAATTGAGCTTCCACTTGAGCCCCTTTACCCAGGAGTATCATCGGGTGCATCCAAAATGGTTTCTTAGCCTATGATGCATTAGGCGCAAACTGTGTACCTATCTTGCACCAGAACTGACTCTGTCTCCATATAGACCGAAGCGAGATTCCATATGACACATGTCATCTAGGAGTTGTATTGGGGTGCGTCCAAATGGATTTCTTAGCATATGGTATGTTCCATGCAAACCGTGTACCTATCTTGCATCAAGATTAGCACTATCTCCAAACAGATTGAACCGACATTCCACTTGAGCCTCTTCACCTAGGATTATCATCGAGTGCTTCCCTAATGGTTTCTAAGCCTGTGGTGCATTATGCGCAAAACCATGCACCAATCTTGCACCGAAACTAACCCGGTCTCCAAACAGATTGAAGCGAGACTCCATATGACACACATGATCTAGGAGTTCTATCGGGTGCGTCCAAATTGATTTCTGAGAATATGGTACGTTCCATGCAAACCGTACACCTATCTTGCATCAAGATTAGCACTATCCCCAAACAGACCGAACCGAGCTTTAACTTGAGCCTCTTCACCTAGGAGTACCATCGGGAACTTCCACAACGATTTCTGAGCCTATGGTGCACTGGGCACAAACCATGCAACTATCTTGCACCGAAACTAATACTATCTCCAACTGGACCGAAGCGAGATTTCATATGATACACTTCATCTAGTAGTTCCATCAGGTGCATCTACAGTACATCGGGTTTGTCCAAATTTATTTCTGAGCATATGGTATGTTCCATGGAAACCGTGCACCTATCTTGCATCAAGATTAGAACTATCTCCAAACAGACAGAACCAAGATTCCACTTGAGCCTCTTCACCAAGGAGTACCATCGTGTGCGTCCAAAATAGTTTCTTAGCCTATGGTGCATTAGGCACAAACCGTGTACCTATCTTGCACCAAAACTAACACTATCTCCAAAGAGACCGAAGTGAGATTCTATATGACACACGTCATCTAGGAGTTCTATTGGGTGCTTCCAAATATATTTCTAAGCATAAAGTACATTCCATGCAATTCGTGCACATATCTTGTATCAAGATTAGCACTATCTCAAATTAAAAGCAAACTGAGCTTCCACTTGAGCCCCTTTACCCAAGAGTAACATCAGGTGCATCCAAAATGGTTTCCTAGCCTATGATGCATTCGGCACAAACCGTGTACCTATCTTGCACCTAAACTAACACTGTCTCCAAACAGATTGAAGCAAGATTCCATATGACACACATGATCTAGGAGTTCTATCAGGTGCGTCCAAATTGATTTCCGAGAATATGGTATGTTCCATGGAAACTGTACACCTATCTTGCATCAAGAATAGCACTATCTCCAAACAGACCGAACCGAGCTTTCACTTGAGGCTCTTCACCTAGGAGTACCATTGGGAACTTCCACAACGGTTTCAGAGCCTATGGTGCACTGGTCACAAACCATGCACTGGTCTTGCACCGAAACTAATACTATCTCCAACTGGACTGAAGCGAGATTCCATATGAGACACTTCATCTAGCAGTTCCATCGGGTGCATCTATAGTTCCATCGGGTGTGTCCAAATTGATTTCAGAGCATATAGTATGTTCCATGCAAACTGTACACCTATCTTGTATCAAGATTAGAACTATCTCTAAACAGACGGAACCAAGATTCCACATGAGACTCTTCACCAAGGATTACCATCGCGTGCGTCCAAAACAGTTTCTTAGCCTATGGTGCATTAGGCTCAAACCGTGTGCCTATCTTACACCGAAACTAACACTATCTCCAAAGAGATCGAAGTGAGATTCTATACTAACACTATTTCTAAGCATATGGTACGTTCGATGCAATTCATGCACCTATCTTGCATCAAGATTAGCACTATCTCCAAACAAAGCAAATTGAGTTTCCACTTGAGCCCCTTTACCCAGGAGTATCATCGGGTGCATCCAAAATGGTTTCTTAGCCTATGATGCATTTGGCACAAACTGTGTACCTATCCTGCACCAAAACTAACTCTGTCCACAAACAGACCGAAGTGAGATTCTATATGACACATGTCATCTAGGAGTTCGTCCAAATGGATTTCTTAGCATATGGTATGTTCCATGCAAACCGTGCATCTATCTTGCATCAAGATTAGCACTATCTCCAAACAGATCGAGCCGACCTTCCACTTGAGCCTCTTCACCTAGGATTATCATCGGGTGCTTCCATAATGGTTTCTGAGGTTATGGTGCATTATGTGCAAACCATACACCAATCTTGCACCTAAACTAACACTGTCTCCAATCAGATTGAAGCAAGATTCCATACGACACACATGATCTAGGAGTTCTATCGGGTGCGTCCAAATTGATTTCCGAGAATATGGTACGTTCCATGCAAACCGTACAACTGTCTTGCATCAAGATTAGCACTATCTCCAAACAGACCGAATCGAGCTTTCACATGAGCCTCTTCACCTAGGAGTACCATCGGGAACTTCCACAATGATTTCTGAGCCTATGGTGCACTGGGCACAAACCATGCACCTATCTTGCACCGAAACTAATACTATCTCCGACTGGACTGAAGCGAGATTCCATATGATACACTTCATCTAGTAGTTCCATCGGGTGCATCTACAGTTCATTGGGTGAGTCCAAATTGATTTCTGCGCATATGGTTTGTTCCATACAAACCGTGCACCTATCTTGCATCAAGATTAGAACTATCTCCAAATAGACAGAACCAAGATTGCACATGAGACTCTTCACCAAGGAGTACCATCACGTGCATCCAAAATAGTTTCTTAGCCTATGGTGCATTAGGCACAAACCGTGTACCTATCTTGCACCGAAACTAACACTATCTCCAAAGAGACCAAAGTGAGATTCTATATGACACACGTCATCTAGGAGTTCTATTGGGTGCTTCCAAATATATTTCAACGCATATGGTATGTTCCATGCAATTCGTGCACCTATCTTACATCAAGATTAGCACTATCTCCAAATAAAAGCAAACTGAGCTTCCACTTGAGTCCCTTTACCCAGGAGTATCATAGGGTGCATCCAAAATGGTTTCTTAGCCTATGATGCATTAGGCGTAAACTGTGTACCTATCTTGCACCAAAACTAACTCTGTCTCCAAACAGACCGAAACGAGATTCCATATGACACATGTCATCTAGAAGTTCAATTGGGGTGTGTCCAAATGGATTTCTTAGCATATGGTATGTTCCATGCAAACCGTGCACCTATCTTGAAACAAGATTAGCACTATCTCCAAACAAATCGAACCGACCTTCCACTTGAGCCTATTCACCTAGGGTTATCATCGGGTGCTTCCATAATGGTTTCTAAGCCTATGGTGCATTATGCGCAAACCATGCACCAATCTTGCACCTAAACTAACACTGTCTCCAATCAGATTGAAGCAAGATTCCATATGACACACATGATCTAGGAGTTCTATCAGGTGCGTCCAAATTGATTTCCGAGAATATGGTACGTTCCATGCAAACCGTACAACTGTCTTGCATCAAGATTAGCACTATCTCCAAACAGACCGAACCGAGCTTTCACATGAGCCTCTTCACCTAGGAGTACCATCGGGAACTTCCACAATGATTTCTGAGCCTATGGTGCACTGGGCACAAACCATGCACCTATCTTGCACCGAAACTAATACTATCTCCAACTGGACTGAAGCGAGATTCCATATGATACACTTCATCTAGTACTTCCATCGGGTGCATCTACAGTTCCATTGGGTGAGTCCAAATTGATTTCTGAGCATATGGTATGTTCCATGCAAACCGTGCACCTATCTTGCATCAAGATTAGAACTATCTCCAAACAGATAGAACCAAGATTCCACATGAGCCTCTTCACCAAGGAGTACCATCGTGTGCGTCAAAAATAGTTTCTCAGCCTATGGTGCAATAGGCACAAACCGTTCACCTATCTTGCACTGAAACTAACACTATCTCCAAAGAGACCGAAGTGAGATTCTATATGACACATGTCATCTTGGAGTTCTATTGGGTGCTTCCTAATATATTTTGAACTATATGGTATGTTCCATGTAATTCGTGCACCTATCTTGCATCAAGATTAGCTCTATCTCCAAACAAAATCAAACTGAGCTTCCACTTGAGCCCCTTTACCCAGGAGTATCATCGGGTGCATCCAAAATGGTTTCTTAGCCTATGATGCATTAGGCGCAAACTGTGTACCTATCTTGCACCAGAACTAACTTTGTCTCCAAACAAACCGAAGGTTGATTCCATATGACACATGTCATCTAGGAGTTCTATTGGGGTGCGTCCAAATGGATTTCTTAGCATTTGGTATGTTCCATGCAAACCGTGCACCTATCTTGCATCAAGATTAGCACTATCTCCAAACAGATCGAGCCGACCTTCCACTTGAGCCTCTTCACCTAGGATTATCATCGGGTGCTTCCATAATGATTTCTGAGGTTATGGTGCATTATGTGCATACCATGCACCAATCTTGCACCTAAACTAACACTGTCTCCAAACAGATTGAAGCAAGATTCCATATGACACACATGATCTAGGAGTTCTATCGGGTGCGTCCAAATTGATTTCTGAGCATATGGTACGTTCCATGCAAACCGTACAACTGTCTTGCATCAAGATTAGCACTATCTCCAAACAGACCGAACCGAGCTTTCACATGAGCCTTCACCTAAGAGTACCATCGGGAACTTCCACAATGATTTCTGAGCCTATGGTGCAATAGGCACAAACCATGCACCTATCTTGCACTGAAACTAATACTATCTCCAACTGGACTGAAGCGAGATTCCATATGATACACTTCATCTAGTAGTTCCATCGGGTGCATCTACAGTTCCATTGGGTGAGTCCAAATTGATTTCTGAGCATATGGTATGTTCCATGCAAACCGTGCACCTATCTTGCATCAAGATTAGAACTATCTCCAAACAGATAGAACCAAGATTCCACATGAGCCTCTTCACCAAGGAGTACCATCGTGTGCGTCCAAAATATTTTCTTAGCCTATGGTGCAATAGGCACAAACCGTTCACTGTGACACCCAAAATCTGGTTTCCAAGTTATAGGAATTAAGTTGATTTATTTAAGTACTTTTGTGAGCATTTGAATCTAGCAAATAAATAATTTTGTGCAAATTAAAATTCATCATAAGTTTAGAAACATGAATTTGCATTCATGCTGGGGCATATTTTTATTTGAGCTGTGAGATTTTGGATTGAAGTTAATTGTGTTCAAAATTCTATTTGAAAAGGGCTTTGAAAAATAAAATAAAAAAAGAGAAGAAAGGGGAAAGAACACCGCAGCCAACCCCTCCCGGCCTGCTTGCCCCCGCACGCGGCCCAGCCCAACTCGCAGGCCAGCCAGCCAGGCCGTGGCGCGTCCCCTTCTCCCCTCCCTCCTCTGGCTGACGGATGGGCCCGTTCTTCTCTAGCTGATGCGTGGGGCCCGCGGATCAGCGCTCTCTTCTCCTTCCTTGCGTAACCGAGCAGGACACCGGCTGCGTCGGGAAAGAGATCCGACCCGATCCCGTCTTGGACGGGATTTGCTATCCCCGAGGCCCTATAAAGCATCCCGCGACGCCCCGCATCATTCTTTTGCGTCTAAATTGCGAAACCGAGCCCTAGCCGCCGTCTTCCTCAGCTTGGAAATCTCGCCGAGGTCGGAGACGAACTGCCGCACACCGCGAGCCCCGCTCCTTGCCCTTCGGCCCCAACCGAGCACCTCCTTGAACTCGCGGTGAGCTCCTCTACCCCATGGTGTTTTCCTTTCGCGAAACGGTGCTCGGAATCGAGAAGCCCGTCGTCGCCGGCGAGCTTCTTTCAGCCGGCAATGGAAGCCACCGCACCGGAGCAGGAGCCGGCCGGCCGCTGGCCACTGGCCCCCTGGACGCGTCCAAACCGTCGTATCAATATTGGATGGCCAGGATTAGAAGATACCCCTTCGGGTGGGTATTTTGTTAAAGAGACCCTCAGTTTTCCTTTATTTGAACCCGCCGTCCATTACGTAATATCCAAAGTACGCTTTCTCGGCTCAGAAGACGTAATCGGCTGGCTGAGTTCAAATGGCGCTTTCTGAAAATTACAGTTTTGCCATTGGGAGTATTTTGGCCATAAAATGCTCATTTTAACTCCGTTTTTGTCCATCCAAATTTCGTTAGATTCGTTTCAACGAGCTCTACATGTTAGACGTATTAGTTTACTGTTTTGAAACTTTTTAATTCTGCAGTAGCATTTAATTAATTATTTCTCTATAGGAAATCTTGGAATATTCATATCTTTCCAATGCCGCAAGAATGACCATATTATCTATTATGAGCTGTGAGTTATGACTGTTTAAAGTTGAGGTTTCTGCGCAGTCTGGAATTCTGGAACAGTTTCGGTTGTACACAGTTTTTGATTAAACTAACGTTGGAATCTGGTAATATGATCTAAATGAAAGTTGTATACAATTTCTTTATCTTTCCAACGGTATACAGCATGTATCCTTTTGAATTCTGGAACTCAAGATATGACTGATTTTCTGATCTACTGATGTTGGATGTTACCCAGAAAATTTCAGATTCCGTTAACTCTTGTAATTGTCATGTTGGACATTACTAAGATGTATTTATATACCTTGGAATGCAGATGGCAGCAAGGGGAAGAGGCAGAGGCAGAGGCCGTGGCAATGGCAATGGCAATGGTGGCAATGCCCCAATCACCGTGGAGGAGCTCATGCAAACCCAAAATCAGATGATGCACGCTTTCATGCAGCACCTGCAGCAACAACCTCCACCAACACCACCACCTCTTCATGTGAGAGACAAGCGTGGAGAGTTTATGAAGGGAAGACCTCCGGTATTTACACACTCAGCTGATCCCATGGAGGCAGATGATTGGTTACGTGCTGTGGAGAGGCAACTGAACATAGCACAGTGCAATGATTTGGAGAAGGTGTTGTATGCATCTGGACAGCTTCAGGGGGCAGCTCAGACATGGTGGGAGTCATATCAAGCTGCTCGTCCCAACAATGCTCCTCCTGTCACATGGCTGGAATTCTATAGGGACTTCAGAGCTCGACATATAAATGAGGGAATGATGGAGCTCAAACAAGAAGAATTCAGATCACTCCGGATGGGCTCCATGACTGTGGCAGAATACCATGACACATTTGAACAGTTGGCTCGCTATGCTCCGAATGATGTTAGGGAAGATGCTGATAAGCAGCGTCTATTCATGAAGGGCTTGTACTATGAACTCAGGTTGCAGTTGGCTGGAAACACCTATCCTACCTTCCAAGCTCTTGTGAATCGTGCCATTGTGCTTGATAATATGCGGAAGAGTCAGGATAAGAAGAGAAGGATGCTGGCACAAGGTTCTGGGAGTAACAACCGTCAGCGTTTCAGTTCCCATCAAGGCCATCAGCAGAGGTTCCAGGGACCAGTTAGTCAGTGGAACCGTAACCAGCAACCCCAGCGTTTCCAGAATCAGTCGCAGAGTGGGAACCAACGTCCTCCATTCTAGCAACGTAACCCCCGACAGCAGAAGTATAGTCAGCAAACACCTCGCACCGGGAATGCAGGTGCTACCCCCATGAAAAGAAGTGCTTCCAACACTCCTACGAGGTGTTTCCAGTGCGGGAAGGAAGGGCATATGTCATACGGTTTTCCTGAGAAGTTTAACAAGCAGAACAACCAGAAGTCTACTGCTTATGCAGCAACAGTGAACAATGTGGCTACAGAGACAGTTCAGGAGGGACCAGAGATCATGATGGGTACGTTCAGCATCAACTCTATCACTGCTACAGTTTTATTTGATTCTGGAGCTTCGCATACTTTTATATCACAAGCATTTGTTAGAGTTCATAGCCTTCCTCTAGTTGCAATGAAAACTCCTATGCTAGTTAATTCACCGGGTGGGACTATACCAGTTTCTTTATGTTGCCCCTCAGCAAGTCTTTCTTTAAGGGGGGTAGATTTTCCTATCAGTCCCATGGTTATGAGAACCTCAGGCATAGATGTGATCTTGGGTTTGGATTGGATGAAGCAACATGCGACAAATATTAGTTGCAAAGAGAGAGTAGTGGCTCTGACAACACCAAAGGGAGAACGAATCAGTGTTGATGTAACAGTGCAAGCACCACTCACAGCTAAGGTGAACCAACTGAATGATGATGTTGATCCTCAGAAGCTGGTAGTGGATGAGTGTCGAGATGTCTTTCCAAATGAATTGCCAGGTATGCCACCTGACCGAGACATTGAATTTATTATTGAATTACTGCCTGGTACTGCACCCATAGCTAAAAGACCATATAGAATGGGGGTTAAGGAACTAGAAGAACTTAAGAAACAAATTAAGGAATTGCAAGATAAAGGGTTCATTCGTCCTAGTTCATCACCATGGGGTGCACCAGTTATCTTTGTTGATAAGAAGGATGGTAGTCAGAGGATGTGTGTTCATTATCGGTCACTTAATGAGGTCACTATCAAGAACAAATACCCATTGCCTAGGATTGATGACTTGTTTGATCAACTAAGAGGTGCTTGTGTGTTCTCTAAGATTGACTTGAGTTCTGGTTATCATCAATTGAAGATTCGGAATTCTGATATACCAAAGACAGCTTTCACAACAAGGTATGGGTTGTATGAGTATACAGTTATGTCTTTTGGTTTGACCAATGCACCAGCTTACTTTATGTACATGATGAATAAAGTATTTATGGAGTATCTTGATAAGTTTGTGGTGGTCTTTATTGATGATATTCTGGTATTCTCTAAAACCAAGGAAGAACATGCTGAACATCTGAGATTGGTCTTACAGAAACTTAGAGAACATAAGCTGTATGCTAAGCGTAGTAAATTTGAGTTTTGGTTGGAGGAAGTTTCTTTTCTTGGTCATGTTGTCTCTAATGGTGGTATTGCAGTGGATCCTAGTAAGGTGAAAGATGTGTTGAATTGGAAACCACCTACAGATGTAAGTGAAATTCGCAGTTTTCTTGGTTTAGCTGGTTACTATCATAGATTCATTGAAGGGTTCTCAAAACTTGCAAAGCCTATGACTGCTCTATTGGAGAAGAATGCTAAGTTTGTATGGTCTGATAAGTGCCAAGCTAGTTTTGAGGAATTCAAGAAGAGATTGACTACTGCACCTGTGTTGGTATTGCCAGATCTGAGTAAGAGTTTCTCTATCTATTGTGATGCTTCTCGTCTGGGTTTGGGTTGTGTTCTTATGCAAGAAGGTAGAGTTGTTGCTTATGCATCTAGACAGTTGAGGAAACATGAACTGAATTATCCTACTCATGATTTGGAGTTAGCAGCTGTGGTTCATGCATTGAGGATTTGGAGACACTTTTTGATTGGGCATAAGAGTGACATATACACTGATCATAAGAGTTTGAAGTACATCTTCACCCAGACAGATCTGAATTTGAGGCAACGCAGATGGTTGGAACTGATAAAGGATTATGATTTGGAAGTGCATTATCATCCTGGAAAGGCGAACGTCGAAGCTGATGCACTTAGCAGAAAGAAATATGCTAATGAGCTTCGGGCGACACCTAAATCTGAGGAGTTGTGTGCTGAATTTGCATATCTGAACTTGGGAATTGTAGTAAATGCTATGGAAATTGAGGTCACTCCTACTCTAGAGGAAGAGATATTGAAAGGACAGTTGGAAGATGAGAAACTAAAGGAGATAGCACAGAATGTGGTACTAGGCAAAGCACCAGGATTCAGAATAGATGACAATGGTGTACTGTGGTTTGGAAAAAGGACATGTGTTCCTGAAGTGAAGGCTATTCGTGATACGATTCTGAGAGAGGCTCATGAGTCAGCATATTCCATTCACCCTGGTAGCACTAAGATGTATCTAGATCTGAGATAGAAGTACTGGTGGTATGGTTTAAAGAGAGATGTAGCTGAGTATGTTGCCTTGTGTGATACTTGTCAGCGAGTGAAAGCTGAACACCAGAGGCCAGCTGGACTGTTGCAACCAATGAAGATTCCAGAATGGAAGTGGGAAGAAGTGGGTATGGATTTTATAGTGGGGTTACCACGTACACAAAGAGGGTATGACTCAATATGGGTGATAGTGGATCGTTTAACCAAAGTTGCTCATTTCATACGTGTCAAAACTTCATATAGTGGAGACCGACTGGCAGAGTTATACATGGAAAGAATTGTTTGCTTGCATGGAGTACCTAAGAAGATTGTGTCAGACAGGGGTACTCAATTCACATCTCACTTTTGGAAAGCAGTGCATAATTCATTGGGAACAAAGTTGAATTTCAGTACAGCGTATCATCCACAGACAGATGGGCAGACTGAGAGGATCAATCAGATATTGGAGGATATGTTGAGAGCTTGTGCTTTGCAGTATGGGACTAGTTGGGACAAGAGTTTGCCATATGCAGAGTTCTCCTACAACAATAGCTATCAGCAAAGTCTTAAGATGGCACCGTTCGAGGCACTGTATGGTCGCAAGTGCAGGGCACCTTTGTTTTGGAATTAGACAGGAGAAACTCAGGTGTTTGGTACAGATGTGCTTAGACATGCAGAGCAACAGGTGCGGACTATTCGGGATAACTTGAGAGTTGCTCAGTCTCGTCAGAAAAGCTATGCAGACACACATAGGAGAGAGTTGGTTTTTCAAACAGGTGATTATGTCTACCTGAAGGTATCACCAATGAGGAGTGTAAAGAGGTTTAATATGAAGGGAAAGCTAGCTCCAAGGTATGTTGGTCCGTTTAAAGTATTAGAAAGGCGTGGGGAAGTAGCATACCAGTTAGAATTGCCTTAAAGTTTGTCTGGTGTGCACGATGTGTTCCATGTGTCACAACTTAAGAAGTGTTTGCGTGTACCTGAGGAGCAAATACCATTGGAAGAGCTTTCTGTTAAAGGTGATCTCACTTATGAAGAGTATCCGGTCAGAATATTGGAGACAGCTGAGAGAGTCACCAGAAGTCGGGTCATTAGGATGTGCAAAGTGCAGTTGAATCGGTATTCGGAAGCAGAGGCAACTTGGGAAAGAGAGGATGATCTGAGAAAATCATACTCATACTTGTTCGAGTAAGCACCTTTCAATCTCGAGGACGAGATTCTTTTAAGGGGGAAGAGTTTGTAACACCCAAAATCTAGTTTCCAAGTTATAGGAATTAAATTGATTTATTTAAGTACTTTTGTGAGCATTTGAATCTAGCAAATAAATAATTTTGTGCAAATTAAAATTCATCATAAGTTTAGAAACATGAATTTGCATTAATGCTAGGGCATATTTTTATTTGAGCCGTGAGATTTTGGATTGAAGTTAATTGTGTTCAAAATTCTATTTGAAAAGGGCTTTGAAAAATAAAATAAGAAAAAAGAGAAGAAAGGGGAAAGAACCCCGCAGCCAAGCCCTCCCGGCCTGCTTGCCCCGCACGCGGCCCACCCAACTCGCAGGCCAGCCAGCCAGGCCGTGGCGCGTCCCCTTCTCCCCTCCCTCCTCTGGCTGACGGATGGGCCCGTTCTTCTCTCCCTGACGCGTGGGGCCCGCGGATCAGCGCTCTCTTCTCCTTCCTTGCGTAACCGAGCAGGACACCGGCTGCGTCGGGAAAGAGATCCGACCCGATCCCGTCTTGGACGGGATTTGCTATCCCCGAGGCCCTATAAAGCATCCCGCGACGCCCCGCGTCGTTCTTTTGCGTCTAAATTGCGAAACCGAGCCCTAGCCGCCGTCTTCCTCAGCTTGGAAATCTCGCCGAGGTCGGAGACGAACTGCCGCACGCCGCGAGCCCCGCTCCTTGCCCTTCGGCCCCAACCGAGCACCTCCTGGAACTCGCGGTGAGCTCCTCTACCCCGTGGTGTTTTCCTTTCGCGAAACGGTGCTCGGAATCGAGAAGCCCGTCGTCGCCGGCAAGCTTCTTTCGGCCAGCAAAGGAAGCCACCGCACCGGAACAGGAGCCGGCCGGCCGCTGGCCACTGGCCCCCTAGACGCGTCCAAACCGTCGGATCAATCTTGGATGGCCAGGATTAGAAGATACCCCTTCGGGGGGGTATTTTGTTAAAGAGACCCTCAGTTTTCCTTTATTTGAACCCGCAGTCCATTACGTAATATCCAAAGTACGCTTTCTCGGCTCAGAAGACGTAATCGGCTCGCTGAGTTCAAATGGCGCTTTCTGAAAATTACAGTTTTGCCATTGGGAGTATTTTGGCCATAAAATGCTCATTTTAACTCCGTTTTTGTCCATCCAAATTTCGTTAGATTCGTTTCAACGAGCCCTACATGTTAGAAGTATTAGTTTACTGTTTTGAAACTTTTTAATTCTGCAGTAGCATTTAATTAATTATTTCTCTATAGGAAATCTTGGAATATTCATATCTTTCACGTTTTAATTCCGATTTTCATGAACTTTACGTCTGTGTGATCGTAGCACTGCGTAGAATATTTGATAAACTTTTATATTTGTTTTACCCCTGTTTGGTGTATTGTTCTAATTATATCTTGTTTGCTTCGTGTATGATTGTCTACATTGGATTGCGTGTTGTTGATTGATGATTGGGATTAGACGGTGAGCCGTACGTTGGTGACCAAGACCAAGCTTTTGAGGAACAGCAGGCTCAGGAGAGCTTTGAGCAAGGCAAGTATAACTTGGGATCATCCTTGTTACCTATTCACTTATAATTACACATATATATCATATGCATGCTATCACCTTGACGACCTTAGCAAAATCATAGATGATTGTTACCTGTATTCCTTGCTACCTACTTGATATGCATTTGTTGTAGATGTGCTAGTGCTTGATATAATCCATGATCTTGTAAGATGATTAATAGCTATGCAATGAACATAAAAGAATGACAAATAACTGTATGAGATCTTGTCTGTAAGTGATCACCGGGACAACAGTGCAACCATGAGGGCTATAATGGCTCTGGCTTTAGCTCAGTATGAAGACCTTTTCTAGCTTGTTAGAGGTTACCCGAAAGGGCGGAGGGGCTGAACCATTTTGGGTATAGTGTGGCCTCTGTCTATATGAGTATAGGCTGCGAGTCATTGTGCCATCAGAAGGGGGGCTCTATATCTGCGCGCAAAGGAAACCTTGCGGCCCTAACTTGTTAGACGAACTTTTGAAAGGCTTCATAGTGATCCCTGCCGACCTCCCTAGGAAGGGGGTTAAGAGATTAGCTACCTCGGGCGAAAGGGTAAATCATGACTCATGGGTAAAGATGTACAACCTCTGCAGAGTGTCAAACTGGTATACTAGCCGTGCTCACGGTTATGAGCGGCCTTGCGGGTTCTTGCCGCGCCGACGATGAGCTTATTAAGTTGTTATGTTCATTTGATTATCGTTTATGCTATGAATTAATTATGCTTACACTTGATCATGGGATTAATGGATTATTTATGCTACCTTGACATTTGCTAATAATTATGAATATGCTATCCACCATTAAAAGCTGAATGCAGTCAAACCAGTGTCAGCTATTTGAGCCTCATGAAGCCCTGGTTATACTTGTTGAGTACGATATGTGCTCACTCTTGCAATTTCCCAACACCTCAGGATATGATAATGAAGATGACTGGAATGAGGACTATCGTTATGAGTACTAGGATTGGAGTCAACCAGTCAACAGTGTCCCTGTGTGGAGCTTCTGTCGAGAGCGTTGTTTACATTATTCTATCATTTCTGTATGAGACTATATGATATTTTATGTTCCGCTATGTAATAAACACTGCAATGGTACATTTGAGATTTGTCTACTTATGTATGCGACTGTTTCTGGGGCACATATGAGTCTTTTATGCATCTTATTTTGTTCTTAAAATATGGGTGTGACATTCACCTATCTTGCACTGAAACTAACACTATCTCCAAAGAGACCGAAGTGAGATTCTATATGACACACGTCATCTAGGAGTTCTATTGGGTGCATCCTAATATATTTCGAAGCATATGGTATGTTCCATGTAATTCGTGCACCTATCTTGCATCAAGATTAGCACTATCTCCAAACAAAATCAAACTGAGCTTCCACTTGAGCCCCTTTACCCAGGAGTATCATCGGGAGCATCCAAAATGGTTTCTTAGCCTATGATGCATTAGGCGCAAACTGTGTACCTATCTTGCACCAAAACTAACTTTGTCTCCATACAAACCGAAGGGAGATTCCATATGACACATGTCATCTAGGAGTTCTATTGGGGTGCGTCCAAATGGATTTCTTAGCATATGGTATGTTTCATGCAAACCGTGCACCTATCTTGCATCAAGATTAGCACTATCTCCAAACAGATCGAGCCAACCTTCCACTTGAGCCTCTTCACCTAGGATTATCATCAGGTGCTTCCATAATGGTTTCTGAGCCTATGGTGCATTATGCGCAAACCATGCACCAATCTTGCACCTAAGCTAACACTGTCTCCAAACAGATTGAAGCAAGATTCCATATGACACACATGATCTAGGAGTTCTATCGGGTGCGTCCAAATTGATTTCCGAGAATATGGTACGTTCCATGCAAACCGTACAACTGTCTTGCATCAAGATTAGCACTATCTCCAAACAGACCGAGCCGAGCTTTCACATGAGCCTCTTCACCTAGGAGTACCATCGGGAACTTCCACAATGATTTCTGAGCCTATGGTGCACTGGGCACAAACCATGCACCTATCTTGCACCGAAACTAATACTATCTCCAACTAGACTGAAGCGAGATTCCATATGATACACTTCATCTAGTACTTCCATCGGGTGCATCTACAGTTCCATCGGGTTTGTCCAAATTGATTTCTGAGCATATGGTATGTTCCATGCAAACCGTGCACCTATCTTGCATCAAGATAAGAACTATCTCCAAAAAGACAGAACAAAGATTCCACTTGAGCCTCTTCACCAAGGAGCACCATCGTGTGCGTCCAAAATAGTTTCTTAGCCTATGGTGCATTAGGCACAAACCGTGTACCTATCTTGCACCGAAACTAACACTATCTCCAAAGAGACCGAAGTGAGATTCTATATGACACACGTCATCTAGGAGTTCTATTGGGTGCTTCCAATTATATTTCGAAGCATATGGTACGTTCCATGCAATTCGTGCACCTATCTTGCATCAAGATTAGCACTATCTCCAAACAAAAGCAAACTGAGCTTCCACTTGAGCCCCTTTACCTAGGAGTATCATCGGGTGCATCCAAAATGGTTTCTTAGCCTATGATGCATTAGGCGCAAAGTGCGTACCAATCTTGCACCAAAACTAACTCTGTCTCCAAACAGACCGAAGCGAGATTCCAAATGACACATGTCATCTAGGAGTTCTATTGGGGTGCGTCCAAATGGATTTCTTAGCATATGGTATGTTCCATGCAAACCGTGCACCTATCTTGCATCAAGATTAGCACTATCTCCAAACAGATCGAACCGACCTTCCACTTGAGCCTCTTCACCTAGGATTATCATCGGGTGCTTCCATAATGGTTTCTGAGCCTATGGTGCATTATGCGCAAACCATGCACCAATCTTGCACCTAAACTAACACTGTCTCCAAACAGATTGAAGCGAGATTCCATATGACACACATGATCTAGGAGTTCTATCGGGTGCGTCCAAATTGATTTCTGAGAATATGGTACGTTCCATGCAAACCGTACACCTATCTTTCATCAAGATTAGCACTATCTCCAAACAGAGCGAACCGAGCTTTCACTTGAGCCTCTTCACCTAGGAGTACAATCGGGAACTTCCGCAACGATTTCTGAGCCTATGGTGCACTGGGCACAAACCATGCAACTATCTTGCGCCGAAACTAATACTATCTCCAACTGGACTGAAGCGAGATTCCATATGATACACTTCATCTAGTAGTTCCATCGGGTGCATCTACAGTTCCATCGGGTTTGTCCAAATTGATTTCTGAGCATATGGTATGTTCCATGCAAACCGTGCACCTATCTTGCATCAAGATTAGAACTATCTCCAAACAGATAGAACCAAGATTCCACATGAGCCTCTTCACCAAGGAGTACCATCGTGTGTGTCCAAAATAGTTTCTTAGCCTATGGTGCAATAGGCACAAACCGTTCACCTATCTTGCACTAAAACTAACACTATCTCCAAAGAGACCGAAGTGAGATTCTATATGACACACGTCATCTAAGAGTTCTATTGGGTGCTTCCTAATATATTTCGAAGCATATGGTATGTTCCATGTAATTCGTGCACCTATCTTGCATCAAGATTAGCTCTATCTCCAAACAAAATCAAACTGAGCTTCCACTTGAGCCCTTTTACCCAGGAGTATCATCGGGTGCATCCAAAATGGTTTCTTAGCCTATGATGCATTAGGCGCAAACTGTGTACCTATCTTGCACCAAAACTAACTTTGTCCACAAACAAACCGAAGGGAGATTCCATATGACACATGTCATCTAGGAGTTCTATTGGGGTGCGTCCAAATGGATTTCTTAGCATATGGTATGTTCCATGCAAACCGTGCATCTATCTTGCATCAAGATTAGCACTTTCTCCAAACAGATTGAGCCGACCTTCCACTTGAGCCTCTTCACCTAGGATTATCATCGGGTGCTTCCATAATGGTTTCTGAGGTTATGGTGCATTATGTGCAAACCATGCACCAATCTTGCACCTAAACTAACACTGTCTCCAATCAGATTGAAGCAAGATTCCATATGACACACATGATCTAGGAGTTCTATCAGGTGCGTCCAAATTGATTTCCGAGAATATGGTACGTTCCATGCAAACCGTACAACTGTCTTGCATCAAGATTAGCACTATCTCCAAACAGACCGAACCGAGCTTTCACATGAGCCTCTTCACCTAGGAGTACCATCGGGAACTTCCACAATGATTTCTGAGCCTATGGTGCACTGGGCACAAACCATGCACCTATCTTGCACCGAAACTAATACTATCTCCAACTGGACTGAAGTGAGATTCCATATGATACACTTCATCTAGTACTTCCATTGGGCATCTACAGTTCCATTGGGTGAGTCCAAATTGATTTCTGAGCATATGGTATGTTCCATGCAAACCGTGCACCTATCTTGCATCAAGATTAGAACTATCTCCAAACAGATAGAACCAAGATTCCACATGAGCCTCTTCACCAAGGAGTACCATCGTGTGCGTCAAAAATAGTTTCTTAGCCTATGGTGCAATAGGCACAAACCGTTCACCTATCTTGCACTGAAACTAACACTATCTCCAAAGAGACCGAAGTGAGATTCTATATGACACACGTCATCTAGGAGTTCTATTGGGTGCATCCTAATATATTTCGAAGCATATGGTATGTTCCATGTAATTCGTGCACCTATCTTGCATCAAGATTAGCTCTATCTCCAAACAAAATCAAACTGAGCTTCCACTTGAGCCCCTTTACCCAGGAGTATCATCGGGTGCATCCAAAATGGTTTCTTAGCCTATGATGCATTAGGCGCAAACTGTGTACCTATCTTGCACCAGAACTAACTTTGTCTCCAAACAAACCGAAGGGAGATTCCATATGACACATGTCATCTAGGAGTTCTATTGGGGTGCGTCCAAATGGATTTCTTAGCATATGGTATGTTCCATGCAAACCGTGCACCTATCTTGCATCAAGATTAGCACTATCTCCAAACAGATCGAGCCGACCTTCCACTTGAGCCTCTTCACCTAGGATTATCATCGGGTGCTTCCATAATGATTTCTGAGGTTATGGTGCATTATGTGCATACCATGCACCAATCTTGCACCTAAACTAACACTGTCTCCAAACAGATTGAAGCAAGATTCCATATGACACACATGATCTAGGAGTTCTATCGGGTGCATCCAAATTGATTTCCGAGAATATGGTACGTTCCATGCAAACCGTACAACTGTCTTGCATCAAGATTAGCACTATCTCCAAACAGACCGAACCGAGCTTTCACATGAGCCTCTTCACATAGGAGTACCATCGGGAACTTCCACAATGATTTCTGAGCATATGGTGCACTGGGCACAAACCATGCACCTATCTTGCACCGAAACTAATACTATCTCCAACTGGACTGAAGCGAGATTCCATATGATACACTTCATCTAGTAGTTCCATCGGGTGCATCTACAGTTCCATTGGGTGAGTCGAAATTGATTTCTGAGCATATGGTATGTTCCATGCAAACCGTGCACCTATCTTGCATCAAGATTAGAACTATCTCCAAACAGATAGAACCAAGATTCCACATGAGCCTCTTCACCAAGGAGTACCATCGTGTGCGTCCAAAATATTTTCTTAGCCTATGGTGCAATAGGCACAAACCGTTCACTGTAACGCCCAAAATCTGGTTTCCAAGTTATAGGAATTAAGTTGATTTATTTAAGTACTTTTGTGAGCATTTGAATCTAGCAAATAAATAATTTTGTGCAAATTAAAATTCATCATAAGTTTAGAAACATGAATTTGCATTCATGCTGGGGCATATTTTTATTTGAGCTGTGAGATTTTGGATTGAAGTTAATTGTGTTCAAAATTCTATTTGAAAAGGGCTTTGAAAAATAAAATAAAAAAAGAGAAGAAAGGGGAAAGAACACCGCAGCCAACCCCTCCCGGCCTGCTTGCCCCCGCACGCGGCCCAGCCCAACTCGCAGGCCAGCCAGCCAGGCCGTGGCGCGTCCCCTTCTCCCCTCCCTCCTCTGGCTGACGGATGGGCCCGTTCTTCTCTCCCTGATGCGTGGGGCCCGCGGATCAGCGCTCTCTTCTCCTTCCTTGCGTAACCGAGCAGGACACCGGCTGCGTCGGGAAAGAGATCCGACCCGATCCCGTCTTGGATGGGATTTGCTATCCCCGAGGCCCTATAAAGCATCCCGCGACGCCCCGCATCGTTCTTTTGCGTCTAAATTGCGAAACCGAGCCCTAGCCGTCGTCTTCCTCAGCTTGGAAATCTCACCGAGGTCGGAGACGAACTGCCGCACGCCGCGAGCCCCGCTCCTTGCCCTTCGGCCCCAACCGAGCACCTCCTTGAACTCGCGGTGAGCTCCTCTACCCCATGGTGTTTTCCTTTCGCGAAATGGTGCTCGGAATCGAGAAGCCCGTCGTCGCCGGCGAGCTTCTTTCGGCCGGCAATGGAAGCCACCGCACCGGAGCAGGAGCCGGCCGGCCGCTGGCCACTGGACCCCTGGACGCGTCCAAACCGTCGGATCAATCTTGGATGGCCAGGATTAGAAGATACCCCTTCGGGGGGGTATTTTGTTAAAGAGACCCTCAGTTTTCCTTTATTTGAACCCGCCGTCCATTACGTAATATCCAAAGTACGCTTTCTCGGCTCAGAAGACGTAATCGGCTGGCTGAGTTCAAATGGCGCTTTCTGAAAATTACAGTTTTGCCATTGGGAGTATTTTGGCCATAAAATGCTCATTTTAACTCCGTTTTTGTCCATCCAAATTTCGTTAGATTCGTTTCAACGAGCTCTACATGTTAGAAGTATTAGTTTACTGTTTTGAAACTTTTTAATTCTGCAGTAGCATTTAATTAATTATTTCTCTATAGAAAATCTTGGAATATTCATATCTTTCCAATGCCGCAAGAATGACCATATTATCTATTATGAGCTGTGAGTTATGACTGTTTAAAGTTGAGGTTTCTGCGCAGTCTGGAATTCTGGAACAGTTTCGGTTGTACACAGTTTTTGATTAACCTAACGTTGGAATCTGGTAATATGATCTAAATGAAAGTTGTAGACAATTTCTTTATCTTTCCAACGGTATACAGCATGTATCCTTTTGAATTCTGGAACTCGAGATGTGACTGATTTTCTGATCTACTGATGTTGGATGTTACCCAGAAAATTTCAGATTCCGTTAACTCTTGTAATTGGCATGTTGGACATTACTAAGATGTATTTATATACCTTGGAATGCAGATGGCAGCAAGGGGAAGAGGCAGAGGCAGAGGCCGTGGCAATGGCAATGGCAATGGTGGCAATGCCCCAATCACCGTGGAGGAGCTCATGCAAACCCAAAATCAGATGATGCACGTTTTCATGCAGCACCTGCAGCAACAACCTCCACCAACACCACCACCTGTTCATGTGAGGGACAAGCGTGGAGAGTTTATGAAGGGAAGACCTCCGGTATTTACACACTCAGCTGATCCCATGGAGGCAGATGATTGGTTACGTGCTGTGGAGAGGCAACTGAACATAGCACAGTGCAATGATTTGGAGAAGGTGTTGTATGCATCTGGACAGCTTCAGGGGGCAGCTCAGACATGGTGGGAGTCATATCAAGCTGCTCGTCCCAACAATGCTCCTCCTGTCACATGGCTGGAATTCTATAGGGACTTCAGAGCTCGACATATAAATGAGGGAATGATGGAGCTCAAACAAGAAGAATTCAGATCACTCCGGATGGGCTCCATGACTATGGCAGAATACCATGACACATTTGAACAGTTGGCTCGCTATGCTCCGAATGATGTTAGGGAAGATGCTGATAAGCAGCGTCTATTCATGAAGGGCTTGTACTATGAACTCAGGTTGCAGTTGGCTGGAAACACCTATCCTACCTTCCAAGCTCTTGTGAATCGTGCCATTGTGCTTGATAATATGCGGAAGAGTCAGGATAAGAAGAGAAGGATGCTGGCACAAGGTTCTGGGAGCAACAACCGTCAGCGTTTCAGTTCCCATCAAGGCCATCAGCAGAGGTTCCAGGGACCAGTTAGTCAGTGGAACCGAAACCAGCAACCCCAGCGTTTCCAGAATTAGTCGCAGAGTGGGAACCAACGTCCTCCATTCCAGCAACGTAACCCCCGACAGCAGAAGTATAGTCAGCAAACACCTCGCACCAGGAATGCAGGTGCTACCCCCATGAAAAGAAGTGCTTCCAACACTCCTACGAGGTGTTTCCAGTGCGGGAAGGAAGGGCATATGTCATACGATTGTCCTGAGAAGTTTAACAAGCAGAACAACCAGAAGTCTACTGCTTATGCAGCAACAGTGAACAATGTGGCTACAGAGACAGTTCAGGAGGGACCAGAGATCATGATGGGTACGTTCAGCATCAACTCTATCCCTGCTACAGTTTTATTTGATTCTGGAGCTTCGCATACTTTTATATCACAAGCATTTGTTAGAGTTCATAGCCTTCCTCTAGTTGCAATGAAAACTCCTATGCTAGTTAATTCACCGGGTGGGACTATACCAGTTTCTTTATGTTGCCCCTCAGCAAGTCTTTCTTTAAGGGGGGTAGATTTTCCTATCAGTCCCATGGTTATGAGAACCTCAGGCATAGATGTGATCTTGGGTTTGGATTGGATGAAGCAACATGCGACAAATATTAGTTGCAAAGAGAGAGTAGTGGCTCTGACAACACCAAAGGGAGAACGAATCAGTGTTGATGTAACAGTGCAAGCACCACTCACAGCTAAGGTGAACCAACTGAATGATGATGTTGATCACTCAGAAGCTGGTAGTGGATGAGTTTCGAGATGTCTTTCCAAATGAATTGCCAGGTATGCCACCTGACCGAGACATTGAATTTATTATTGAATTACTGCCTGGTACTGCACCCATAGCTAAAAGACCATATAGAATGGGGGTTAAGGAACTAGAAGAACTTAAGAAACAAATTAAGGAATTACAAGATAAAGGGTTCATTCGTCCTAGTTCATCACCATGGGGTGCACCAGTTATCTTTGTTGATAAGAAGGATGGTAGTCAGAGGATGTGTGTTCATTATTGGTCACTTAATGAGGTCACTATCAAGAACAAATACCCATTGCCTAGGATTGATGACTTGTTTGATCAACTAAGAGGTGCTTGTGTGTTCTCTAAGATTGACTTGAGTTCTGGTTATCATCAATTGAAGATTCGGAATTCTGATATACCAAAGACAGCTTTCACAACAAGGTATGGGTTGTATGAGTATACAGTTATGTCTTTTGGTTTGACCAATGCACCAGCTTACTTTATGTACATGATGAATAAAGTATTTATGGAGTATCTTGATAAGTTTGTGGTGGTCTTTATTGATGATATTCTGGTATTCTCTAAAACCAAGGAAGAACATGCTGAACATCTGAGATTGGTCTTACAGAAACTTATAGAACATAAGTTGTATGCTAAGCGTAGTAAATGTGAGTTTTGGTTGGAGGAAGTTTCTTTTCTTGGTCATGTTGTCTCTAATGGTGGTATTGCAGTGGATCCTAGTAAGGTGAAAGATGTGTTGAATTGGAAACCACCTACAGATGTAAGTGAAATTTGCAGTTTTCTTGGTTTAGCTGGTTACTATCGTAGATTCATTGAAGGGTTCTCAAAACTTGCAAAGCCTATGACTGCTCTATTGGAGAAGAATGCTAAGTTTGTATGGTCTGATAAGTGCCAAGCTAGTTTTGAGGAATTCAAGAAGAGATTGACTACTGCACCTGTGTTGGTATTGCCAGATCTGAGTAAGAGTTTCTCTATCTATTGTGATGCTTCTCGTCTGGGTTTGGGTTGTGTTCTTATGCAAGAAGGTAGAGTTGTTGCTTATGCATCTAGACAGTTGAGGAAACATGAACTGAATTATCCTACTCATGATTTGGAGTTAGCAGCTGTGGTTCATGCATTGAAGATTTGGAGACACTATTTGATTGGGCATAAGAGTGACATATACACTGATCATAAGAGTTTGAAGTACATCTTCACCCAGACAGATCTGAATTTGAGGCAACGCAGATGGTTGGAACTGATAAAGGATTATGATTTGGAAGTGCATTATCATCCTGGAAAGGCGAACGTCGTAGCTGATGCACTTAGCAGAAAGAAATATTCTAATGAGCTTCGGGCGACACCTAAATCTGAGGAGTTGTGTGCTGAATTTGCATATCTGAACTTGGGAATTGTAGTAAATGCTATGGAAATTGAGGTCACTCCTACTCTAGAGGAAGAGATATTGAAAGGACAGTTGGAAGATGAGAAACTAAAGGAGATAGCACAGAATGTGGTACTAGGCAAAGCACCAGGATTCAGAATAGATGACAATGGTGTACTGTGGTTTGGAAAAAGGATATGTGTTCCTGAAGTGAAGGCTATTCGTGATACGATTCTGAGAGAGGCTCATGAGTCAGCATATTCCATTCACCCTGGTAGCACTAAGATGTATCTAGATCTGAGATAGAAGTACTGGTGGTATGGTTTAAAGAGAGATGTAGCTGAGTATGTTGCCTTGTGTGATACTTGTCAGCGAGTGAAAGCTGAACACCAGAGGGCAGCTGGACTGTTGCAACCAATGAAGATTCCAGAATGGAAGTGGGAAGAAGTGGGTATGGATTTTATAGTGGGGTTACCACGTACACAAAGAGGGTATGACTCAATCTGGGTGATAGTGGATCGTTTAACCAAAGTTGCTCATTTCATACCTGTCAAAACTTCATATAGTGGAGACCGACTGGCAGAGTTATACATGGAAAGAATTGTTTGCTTGCATGGAGTACCTAAGAAGATTGTGTCAGACAGGGGTACTCAATTCACATCTCACTTTTGGAAAGCAGTGCATAATTCATTGGGAACAAAGTTGAATTTCAGTACAGCGTATCATCCACAGACAGATGGGCAGACTGAGAGGATCAATCAGATATTGGAGGATATGTTGAGAGCTTGTGCTTTGCAGTATGGGACTAGTTGGGACAAGAGTTTGCCATATGCAGAGTTTTCCTACAACAATAGCTATCAGCAAAGTCTTAAGATGGCACCGTTCGAGGCACTGTATGGTCGCAAGTGCAGGGCACCTTTGTTTTGGAATCAGACAGGAGAAACTCAGGTGTTTGGTACAGATGTGCTTAGACATGCAGAGCAACAGGTGGGGACTATTCGGGATAACTTGAGAGTTGCTCAGTCTCGTCAGAAAAGCTATGCAGACACACATAGGAGAGAGTTGGTTTTTCAAACAGGTGATTATGTCTACCTGAAGGTATCACCAATGAGGAGTGTAAAGAGGTTTAATATGAAGGGAAAGCTAGCTCCAAGGTATGTTGGTCCGTTTAAAGTATTAGAAAGGCGTGGGGAAGTAGCATACCAGTTAGAATTGCCTAAAAGTTTGTCTGGTGTGCACGATGTGTTCCATGTGTCACAACTTAAGAAGTGTTTGCGTGTACCTGAGGAGCAAATACCATTGGAAGAGCTTTCTGTTAAAGGTGATCTCACTTATGAAGAGTATCCGGTTAGAATATTGGAGACAGCTGAGAGAGTCACCAGAAGTCGGGTCATTAGGATGTGCAAAGTGCAGTTGAATCGGTATTCGGAAGCAGAGGCAACTTGGGAAAGAGAGGATGATCTGAGAAAATCATACTCATACTTGTTCGAGTAAGCACCTTTCAATCTCGAGGACGAGATTCTTTTAAGGGGGTAGAGTTTGTAACACCCAAAATCTAGTTTCCAAGTTATAGGAATTAAATTGATTTATTTAAGTACTTTTGTGAGCATTTGAATCTAGCAAATAAATAATTTTGTGCAAATTAAAATTCATCATAAGTTTAGAAACATGAATTCGCATTAATGCTGGGGCATATTTTTATTTGAGCCGTGAGATTTTGGATTGAAGTTAATTGTGTTCAAAATTCTATTTGAAAAGGGCTTTGAAAAATAAAATAAGAAAAAAGAGAAGAAAGGGGAAAGAACCCCACAGCCAACCCCTCCCGGCCTGCTTGCCCCCGCACGCGGCCCCCCAACTCGCAGGCCAGCCAGCCAGGCCGTGGCGCGTCCCCTTCTCCCCTCCCTCCTCTGGCTGACGGATGGGCCCGTTCTTCTCTCCCTGACGCGTGGGGCCCGCGGATCAGCGCTCTCTTCTCCTTCCTTGCGTAACCGAGTAGGACACCGGCTGCGTCGGGAAAGAGATCCGACCCGATCCCGTCTTGGACGGGATTTGCTATCCCCGAGGCCCTATAAAGCATCCCGCGACGCCCCGCGTCGTTCTTTTGCGTCTAAATTGCGAAACCGAGCCCTAGCCGCCGTCTTCCTCAGCTTGGAAATCTCGCCGAGGTCGGAGACGAACTGCCGCACGCCGCGAGCCCCGCTCCTTGCCCTTCGGCCCCAACCGAGCACCTCCTGGAACTCGCGGTGAGCTCCTCTACCCCGTGGTGTTTTCCTTTCGCGAAACGGTGCTCGGAATCGAGAAGCCCGTCGTCGCCGGCGAGCTTCTTTCGGCCAGCAAAGGAAGCCACCGCACCGGAGCAGGAGCCGGCCGGCCGCTGGCCACTAGCCCCCTAGACGCGTCCAAACCGTTGGATCAATCTTGGATGGCCAGGATTAGAAGATACCCCTTCGGGGGGTATTTTGTTAAAGAGACCCTCAGTTTTCCTTTATTTGAACCCGTCGTCCATTACGTAATATCCAAAGTACGCTTTCTCGGCTCAGAAGACGTAATCGGCTGGCTGAGTTCAAATGGCGCTTTCTGAAAATTACAGTTTTCCCATTGGGAGTATTTTGGCCATAAAATGCTCATTTTAACTCCGTTTTTGTCCATCCAAATTTCATTAGATTCGTTTCAGCGAGCCCTACATGTTAGAAGTAATGTTTTGAAACTTTTTAATTCTGCAGTAGCATTTAATTAATTATTTCTCTATAGGAAATGTTGGAATATTCATATCTTTCACGTTTTAATTCTGATTTTCATGAACTTTACGTCTGTGTGATCGTAGCACTGCGTAGAATAATTGATAAACTTTTATATTTGTTTTACCCCTGTTTGGTGTATTGTTCTAATTATATCTTGTTTGCTTCGTGTATGATTGTCTACATTGGATTGCGTGTTGTTGATTGATGATTGGGATTAGACGGTGAGCCGTACGTTGTGACCAAGACCAAGCTTTTGAGGAACAGCAGAATCGGGAGAGCTTTGAGCAAGGCAAGTATAACTTGGGATCATCCTTGTTACCTATTCACTTATAATTACACATATATATCATATGCATGCTATCACCTTGACGACCTTAGCAAAATCATAGATGATTGTTACCTGTATTCCTTGCTACCTACTTGATATGCATTTGTTGTAGATGTGCTAGTGCTTGATATAATCCATGATCTTGTAAGATGATTAATAGCTATGCAATGAACATAAAAGAATGACAAATAACTGTATGAGATCTTGTCTGTAAGTGATCACCGGGACAACAGTGCAACCATGAGGGCTATAATGGCTCTGGCTTTAGCTTAGTATGAAGACCTTTTCTAGCTTGTTAGAGGTTACCCGAAAGGGCGGAGGGGCTGAACCATTTTGGGTATAGTGTGGCCTCTGTCTATATGAGTATAGGCTGCGAGTCATTGTGCCATCAGAAGGGGGGCTCTATATCTGCGCGCAAAGGAAACCTTGCGGCCCTAACTTGTTAGACGAACTTTTGAAAGGCTTCATAGTGATCCCTGCCGACCTCCCTAGGAAGGGGGTTAAGAGATTAGCTACCTCGGGCGAAAGGGTAAATCATGACTCATGGGTAAAGATGTACAACCTCTGCAGAGTGTAAAACTGGTATACTAGCCGTGCTCACGGTTATGAGCGGCCTTGGGGGTTCTTGCTGCGCCGACGATGAGCTTATTAAGTTGTTATGTTCATTTGATTATCGTTTATGCTATGAATTAATTATGCTTACACTTGATCATGGGATTAATGGATTATTTATGCTACCTTGACATTTGCTAATAATTATGAATATGCTATCCACCATTAAAAGCTGAATGCAGTCAAACCAGTGTCAGCTATTTGAGCCTCATGAACCCCTGGTTATACTTGTTGAGTACGATATGTGCTCACTCTTGCAATTTCCCAACACCTCAGGATATGATAATGAAGATGACTGGAATGAGGACTATCGTTATGAGTACTAGGTTTGGAGTCAACCAGTCAACAGTGTCCCTGTGTGGAGCTTCCGTCGAGAGCGTTGTTTACATTATGCTATCATTTCTGTATGAGACTATATGATATTTTATATTCCGCTATGTAATAAACACTGCAATGGTACATTTAAGATTTGTCTACTTATGTATGCGACTGTATCTGGGGCACATATGAGTCTTTTATGCATCTTATTTTGTTCTTAAAATATGGGTGTGACATTCACCTATCTTGCACTGAAACTAACACTATCTCCAAAGAGACCGAAGTGAGATTCTATATGACACACGTCATCTAGGAGTTCTATTGGGTGCATCCTAATATATTTCGAAGCATATGGTATGTTCCATGTAATTCGTGCACCTATCTTGCATCAAGATTAACACTATCTCCAAACAAAATCAAACTGAGCTTCCACTTGAGCCCCTTTACCCAGGAGTATCATCGGGAGCATCCAAAATGGTTTCTTAGCCTATGATGCATTAGGCGCAAACTGTGTACCTATCTTGCACCAAAACTAACT
>NC_012878.2:27453635-27460272 GCF_000003195.3 Sorghum bicolor
ATCTTGCATCAAGATTAGCACTATCTCAAAAAAGATCAAACGGACCTTCCACTTGAGCCTCTTCACCTAGGATTATCATCGGGTGCTTCCATAATGGTTTCTAAGCCTATGGTGCATTATGCGCAAACCATGCACCAATCTTGCACCTAAACAAACACTGTCTCCAAACAGATTGAAGCGAGATTCCATATGACACACATGATCTAGGAGTTCTATCGTGTGCGTCCAAATTGATTTCTGAGAATATGGTACGTTCCATGCAAACCGTACACCTATCTTTCATCAAGATTAGCACTATCTCCAAACAGACCGAACCGAGCTTTCACTTGAGCCTCTTCACCTAGGAGTACAATCGGGAACTTCCACAACGATTTCTGAGCCTATGGTGCACTGGGCACAAAACCATGCAACTATCTTGCACCGAAACTAATACTATCTCCAACTGGACCGAAGCGAGATTCCATATGATACACTTCATCTAGTAGTTCCATCGGGTGCATCTACAGTTCCATCGGGTTTGTCCAAATTGATTTCTGAGCATATGGTATGTTCCATGCAAACCGTGCACCTATCTTGCATCAAGATAAGAACTATCTCCAAAAAGACAGAACAAAGATTCCACTTGAGCCTCTTCACCAAGGAGCACCATCGTGTGCGTCCAAAATAGTTTCTTAGCCTATGGTGCATTAAGCACAAACCGTGTACCTATCTTGCACCGAAACTAACACTATCTCCAAAGAGACCGAAGTGAGATTCTATATGACACACGTCATCTAGGAGTTCTATTGGGCGCTTCCAATTATATTTCGAAGCATATGGTACGTTCCATGCAATTCGTGCACCTATCTTGCATCAAGATTAGCACTATCTCCAAACAAAAGCAAACTGAGCTTCCACTTGAGCCCCTTTACCTAGGAGTATCATCGGGTGCATCCAAAATGGTTTCTTAGCCTATGATGCATTAGGCGCAAACTGTGTACCTATCTTGCACCAAAACTAACTCTATCTCCAAACAGACCGAAGCGAGATCCATATGACACATGTCATCTAGGAGTTCTATTAGGGTGCGTCCAAATGGATTTCTTAGCATATGGTATGTTCCATGCAAACCGTGCACCTATCTTGCTTCAAGATTAGCACTATCTCAAAAAAGATCAAACGGACCTTCCACTTGAGCCTCTTCACCTAGGATTATCATCGGGTGCTTCCATAATGGTTTCTGAGCCTATGGTGCATTATGCGCAAACCATGCACCAGTCTTGCACCTAAACTAACACTGTCTCCAAACAGATTGAAGCGAGATTCCATATGACACACATGATCTAGGAGTTCTATCGTGTGCGTCCAAATTGATTTCTGAGAATATGGTACGTTCCATGCAAACCGTACACCTATCTTTCATCAAGATTAGCACTATCTCCAAACAGACCGAACCGGGCTTTCACTTGAGCCTCTTCACCTAGGAGTACAATCGGGAACTTCCACAACGATTTCTGAGCCTATGGTGCACTGGGCACAAACCATGCAACTATCTTGCAGCGAAACTAATACTATCTCCAACTGGACCGAAGCGAGATTCCATATGATACACTTCATCTAGTAGTTCCATCGGGTGCATCTAAATTGATTTCTAAGAATATGGTACGTTCCGTGCAAACCGTACACCTATCTTTCATCAAGATTAGCACTATCTCCAAACAGACCGAACCGAGCTTTCACTTGAGCCTCTTCACCTAGGAGTACAATCGGGAACTTCCACAACGATTTCTAAGCCTATGGTGCACTGGGCACAAACCATGCAACTATCTTGCACCGAAACTAATACTATCTCCAACTGGACCGAAGCGAGATTCCATATGATACACTTCATCTAGTAGTTCCATCGCGTGCATCTACAGTTCCATCGGGTTTGTCCAAATTGATTTCTGAGCGTATGGTATGTTCCATGCAAACCGTGCACCTATCTTGCATCAAGATTAGAAGTATCTCCAAACAGACAGAACCAAGATTCCACTTGAGCCTCTTAACCAAGGGGTACCATCGTGTGCGTCCAAAATAGTTTTTTAGCCTATGGTGCATTAGGCACAAACCGTGTACCTATCTTGCACCGAAACTAACACTATCTCCAAAGAGACCGAAGTGAGATTCTATATGACACACGTCATCTAGGAGTTCTATTGGGTGCTTCCAATTATATTTCGAAGCATATGGTACGTTCCATGCAATTCGTGCACCTATCTTGCATCAAGATTAGCACTATCTCCAAACAAAAGCAAACTGAGCTTCCACTTGAGGCCATTTACCTAGGAGTATCATCGAGTGCATCCAAAATGGTTTCTTAGCCTATGATGCATTAGGCGCAAACTGTGTACCTATCTTGCACCAAAACTAACTCTGTCTCCAAACAGACCGAAGCGAGATTCCATATGACACATGTCATCTAGGAGTTCTATTAGGGTGCGTCCAAATGGATTTCTTAGCATATGGTATGTTCCATGCAAACCGTGCACCTATCTTGCATCAAGATTAGCACCCTCTCAAGAAAGCCCAAACGGCCCTTCCGCTTGAGCCTCTTCACCTAGGATTATCATCGGGTGCTTCCATAATGGTTCTAAGCCTATGGTGCATTATGCGCAAACCATGCACCAATCTTGCACCTAAACTAACACTGTCTCCAAACAGATTGAAGCGAGATTCCATATGACACACATGATCTAGGAGTTCTATCGTGTGCGTCCAAATTGATTTCTGAGAATATGGTACGTTCCATGCAAACCGTACACCTATCTTTCATCAAGATTAGCACTATCTCCAAACAGACCGAACCGAGCTTTCACTTGAGCCTCTTCACCTAGGAGTACAATCGGGAACTTCCACAACGATTTTTGAGCCTATGGTGCACTGGGCACAAAACCATGCAACTATCTTGCACCGAAACTAATACTATCTCCAACTGGACTGAAGCGAGATTCCATATGATACACTTCATCTAGTAGTTCCATCGGGTGCATCTACAGTTCCATCGGGTTTGTCCAAATTGATTTCTGAGCATATGGTATGTTCCATGCAAACCGTGCACCTATCTTGCATCAAGATAAGAACTATCTCCAAAAAGACAGAACAAAGATTCCACTTGAGCCTCTTCACCAAGGAGCACCATCGTGTGCGTCCAAAATAGTTTCTTAGCCTATGGTGCATTAGGCACAAACCGTGTACCTATCTTGCACCGAAACTAACACTATCTCCAAAGAGACCGAAGTGAGATTCTATATGACACATGTCATCTAGGAGTTCTATTGGGTGCTTCCAATTATATTTCGAAGCATATGGTACGTTCCATGCAATTCGTGCACCTATCTTGCATCAAGATTAGCACTATCTCGAAACAAAAGCAAACTGAGCTTCCACTTGAGCCCCTTTACCTAGGAGTATCATCGGGTGCATCCAAAATGGTTTCTTAGCCTATGATGCATTAGGCGCAAACTGTGTACCTATCTTGCACCAAAACTAACTCTGTCTCCAAACAGACCGAAGCGAGATTCCATATGACACATGTCATCTAGGAGTTCTATTGGGGTGCGTCCAAATGGATTTCTTAGCATATGGTATGTTCCATGCAAACCGTGCACCTATCTTGCTTCAAGATTAGCACTATCTCAAAAAAGATCAAACGGACCTTCCACTTGAGCCTCTTCACCTAGGATTATCATCGGGTGCTTCCATAATGGTTTCTGAGCCTATGGTGCATTATGCGCAAACCATGCACCAGTCTTGCACCTAAACTAACACTGTCTCCAAACAGATTGAAGCGAGATTCCATATGACACACAAAATCTAGGAGTTCTATCGTGTGCGTCCAAATTGATTTTTGAGAATATGGTACGTTCCATGCGAACCGTACACCTATCTTTCATCATGATTAGCACTATCTCCAAACAGACCGAACCGGGCTTTCACTTGAGCCTCTTCACCTAGGAGTACAATCGGGAACTTCCACAACGATTTCTGAGCCTATGGTGCACTGGGAACAAACCATGCACCTATCTTGCACCGAAACTAATACTATCTCCAACTAGACTAAAGCGAGATTTCATATGATACACTTCATCTAGTAGTTCCATCGGGTGCATCTACAGTTCCATCGGGTGTGTCCAAATTGATTTCTCAGCATATGGTATGTTTGATGCAAACCGTGCACCTATCTTGCATCAAGATTAGAACTATCTCCAAACAGACAGAACCAAGATTCCATAATGGTATCCGAGCCTATGGTGCACAAACCATGCACCAATCTTGCACCTGAGCTAACACTGTCTCCAAACAGATTGAAGCAAGATTCCATATGACACACATGATCTAGAAGTTCTATCGGGTGCGTCCAAATTGATTTCTGAGAATATGGTATGTTCCATGCAAACCGTACACCTATCTTGCATCAAGATTAGCACTATCTCTAAACAGATCGAACCGACCTTCCACTTGAGCCTCTTCACCTAGGATTATCATCTGGTGCATGCATATGGTTTCTGAGCCTATGGTGCATTATGCGCAAACCATGCACCAATCTTGCACCTAAGTTCACACTGTCTCCAAACATATTGAAGCGAGATTCCATATGAAACACATGATCTATGAGTTCTATCGGGTGCGTCCAAATTGATTTCTGAGAATATGGTACGTTACAAGCAAATTGTGCACCTATCTTGCATCAAGATTAGCACTATCTCTAAACAGATCGAACCGACCTTCCACTTGAGCCTCTTCACCTAGGATTATCATCCGGTGCTTCCATAATGGTTTCTAAGCCTATGGTGCATTATGCGCAAACCATGCACCAATCCTGCACCTAAACTAACACTGTCTCCAAACAGATTGAAGCGAGATTCCATATTGTTAGTGCAAAAGCTGATCTGCAAACACAAAGGGCTAATACCCGATTCAAACGTTAAGGCGTGCCAGCCGATTTGACCTTACAACCGACAAAGGTGGTAACCTGAACACTTTGGTCCCGACAACAGCGATGCGCCCGGATGTCACGGCCAAGAGGTGCTCACACAGAACTTGAGAACACGCCGAGCTTGACTCGACGAATTCCTAAGAACTCGTAGTAAAAAGGAAAAATATGACGAAGTTGTCGAAAACTAGATGCTGGAATATGAGTAAAAACTTGTGTTTGATTGATTGATAAATGTCTCATTACATTGCTCTAGGGTCTACATTTATACCCTGTCCAAAGAGCCACAACCAGACACGACTAGGACTCAAATTCCAAATTAAATGGAAACCGCATACAAAACGAATTCTAATAACTAAGGAAAACATTAAACTACCCCCGTAACTGATCGGGACACCACCACGAATCAATCGGCAACTTCCACGCTTTCCTCCAGAGTCATCGGCAGACTATCTGTTATGGCCATTGGCAAATACTGGCACTGGTCATCGGCACGAATATACCATCACTTCTGGACTTGGTCATATTCGGTTGTCTCCCCATCGTCAACCACCTTCATCGGCAACTTCCCTGCAGACTGGTCACCACTGCTCCATCTGCCGATCCACATCCCATTAACTCCAGATACGTATCAAAAGATACATGTCCAAAAACGGTGTCAACACATATGACACACATGATCTAGGAGTTCTATCGGGTGCGTCCAAATTGATTTCTGAGAATATGGTACGTTCCATGCAAACCATACACCTATCTTTCATCAAGATTAGCACAATCTCCAAACAGATCGAACCGAGCTTTCACTTGAGCCTCTTCACCTAGGAGTACCATCGGGAACTTCCACATTGATTTCTGAGCCTATGGTGCACTGGGCACAAACCATGCAACTATCTTGCTCCGAAACTAATACTATCTCCAACTAGACCGAACCGAGATTCCATATGATACACTTCATCTAGTAGTTCCATCGAGTGCATCTACAGTTCCATCGGGTGTGTCCAAATTGATTTCTGAGCATATGGTATGTTCCATGCAAACCGTGCACCTATCTTGCATCAAGATTAGAACTATCTCCAAACAGACAGAACCAAGATTCCACATGAGCCTCCTCACCAAGGAGTAGCATCGCATGCGTCCAAAATAGTTTCTTAGCCTATGGTGCATTAGGCACAAACCGTGTACCTATCTTGCACCGAAACAAACACTATCTCCAAAGAGACCGAAGTGAGATTACATATGACACACGTCATCTAAGAGTTCTATTGGGTGCGTCCAAATATATTTCTAAGCATATGGTACGCATGCATCAAGATTAGCACTATCTTCAAACAAAGCAAACTGAGCTTCCACTTGAGCCCCTATACCCAGGAGTATCATCGGGTGCATCCAAAATGGATTCTTAGGCTATGATGCATTAGGCGCAAACTGTGTACCTATCTTGCACCAAAACTAACTCTGTCTCCAAACAGACCAAAGCGAGATTCTATATGACACATGTCATCTAGGAGTTCTATTGGGGTGCGTCCAAATAGATTTCTTAGCATATGGTATGTTCCATGCAAACCGTGCACTTATCTTGCATCAAGATTAGCACTATCTCCAGATAGATCGAACCAACCTTCCACTTGAGCCTCTTCACCTTGGATTATCAACAGGTGCTTGCATAATGGTTTCTGAGCCTAT
>NC_012878.2:27461024-27463912 GCF_000003195.3 Sorghum bicolor
ATTAGAACTATCTCCAACAGACGAACCAAGATTCCACATGAGCCTCTTCGCCAAGGAGTACCATCGCGTGCGTCCAAAATAGTTTTCTTAGCCTATGGTGCATTTGGCAGAAACCGTGTACCTATCTTGCACCGAAACTAACACTATCTCCAAAGAGACCGAAGTGAGATTCTATATGACACACATCATCTAGGAGTTCTATTTGGTGCTTCCAAATATATTTCAAAGCATATGTTACGTTCCATGCAATTCGTGCACCTATCTTGCATCAAGATTAGCACTATCTCCAAACAAAGCAAACTGAGCTTCCACTTGAGCCCCTTTACCCACGAGTATCATCGGGCTCATCCAAAATGGTTTCTTAGCCTATGATGCATTAGGCGCAAACTGTGTACCTATCTTGCACCAAAACTAACTCTGTCTCCAAACAGACCGAAGCGAGATTCCATATGACACATGTCATCTAGGAGTTCTATTGGGGTGCGTCCAAATGGATTTCTTAGCATATGGTATGTTCCATGCACACCGTACACCTACCTTGCATCAAGATTAGCACTATCTCCAAACAGATCGAACCGACCTTTCACTTGAGCCTCTTCACCTAGGAGTATTATCGGGTGCTTCCATAATGGTTTCTGAGCCTATGGTGCATTATGCGCAAACCATGCACCAATTTTGCACCTAAACTAACACTGTCTCCAAACAGATTGAAGCGAGATTCCATATGACACACATGATCTAGGAGTTCTATCGGGTGCGTCCAAATTGATTTCTGAGAATATGGTATGTTCCATGCAAACCGTACACCTATCTTTCATCAAGATTAGCACTATTTCAAAACAGAGCGAACCGAGCTTTCACTTGAGCCTCTTCACCTAGGGGTACCATCGGAACTTCCACAACGGTTTCTGAGCCTATGGTGCACTAGGCACAAACCATGCAACTATCTTGCACCGAATCTAATACTAAATCCAACTGCACCGAAGCGAGATTCCATATGATACACTTCATCTAGTAGTTCCATCGGGCGCATCTACACTTCCATCGGGTGTGTCCAAATCGATTTCTGAGCATATGGTATGTTCTATGCAAACCATGCACCTATCTTGCATCAAGATTAGAACTATCTCCAAACAGACAGAACCAAGATTCCACATGAGCCTCTTCGCCAAGGAGTACCATCGCGTGCGTCCAAAACAGTTTCTTAGCCTATGGTGCATTTGGCAGAAACCGTGTACCTATCTTGCACCGAAACTAACACTATCTCCAAAGAGACCGAAGTGAGATTCTATATGACACACATCATCTAGGAGTTCTATTTGGTGCTTCCAAATATATTTCAAAGCATATGTTACGTTCCATGCAATTCGTGCACCTATCTTGCATCAAGATTAGCACTATCTCCAAACAAAGCAAACTGAGCTTCCACTTGAGCCCCTTTACCCACGAGTATCATCGGGCTCATCCAAAATGGTTTCTTAGCCTATGATGCATTAGGCGCAAACTGTGTACCTATCTTGCACCAAAACTAACTCTGTCTCCAAACAGACCGAAGCGAGATTCCATATGACACATGTCATCTAGGAGTTCTATTGGGGTGCGTCCAAATGGATTTCTTAGCATATGGTATGTTCCATGCAAACCGTACACCTACCTTGCATCAAGATTAGCACTATCTCCAAACAGATCGAACCGACCTTTCACTTGAGCCTCTTCACCTAGGAGTATTATCGGGTGCTTCCATAATGGTTTCTGAGCCTATGGTGCATTATGCGCAAACCATGCACCAATCTTGCACCTAAACTAACACTGTCTCCAAACAGATTGAAGCGAGATTCCATATGACACACATGATCTAGGAGTTCTATCGGGTGCGTCCAAATTGATTTCTGAGAATATGGTACATTCCATGCAAACCGTACACCTATCTTTCATCAAGATTAGCACTATCTCAAAACAGAGCGAACCGAGCTTTCACTTGAGCCTCTTCACCTAGGAGTACCATCGGGAACTTCCACAACGATTTCTGAGCCTATGGTGCACTAGGCACAAACCATGCAACTATCTTGCACCGAAACTAATACTAAATCCAACTGCACCGAAGCGAGATTCCATATGATACACTTCATCTAGTAGTTCCATCGGGCGCATCTACACTTCCATCGGGTGTGTCCAAATTGATTTCTGAGAATATGGTATGTTCCATGCAAACCATGCACCTATCTTGCATCAAGATTAGAACTATCTCCAAACAGACAGAACCAAGATTCCACATGAGCCTCTTCGCCAAGGAGTACCATCGCGTGCGTCCAAAATAGTTTCTTAGCCTATGGTGCATTTGGCAGAAACCGTGTACCTATCTTGCACCGAAACTAACACTATCTCCAAAGAGACCGAAGTGAGATTCTATATGACACACGTCATCTAGGAGTTCTATTTGGTGCTTCCAAATATATTTCGAAGCATATGGTACGTTCCATGCAATTCGTGCACCTATCTTGCATCAAGATTAGCACTATCTCCAAACAAAAGCAAACTGAGCTTCCACTTGAGCCCCTTTACCTAGGAGTATCATCGGGTGCATCCAAAATGGTTTCTTAGCCTATGATGCATTAGGCGCAAACTGTGTACCTATCTTGCACCAAAACTAACTCTATCTCCAAACAGACCGAAGCGAGATTCCATATGACACATGTCATCTAGGAGTTCTATTAGGGTGCGTCCAAATGGATTTCTTAGCATATGGTATGTTCCATGCAAACCGTGCACCTATCTTGCTTCAAGATTAGCACTATCTCAAAAAAGGTCAAACGGACCTTCCACTTGAGCCTCTTCACCTAGGATTTGCATCGGGTGCTTTTTGCCCTTATATCACCCTCAGCTAGGAT
>NC_012878.2:27464012-27465081 GCF_000003195.3 Sorghum bicolor
CGTCATTTAGGAGTTCTATTGGGTGATCCCAAATATATTTCGAAGCATATGGTACGTTCCATGCAATTTGTGCACCTACCGTTCATCAAGTTTAGCAGTATCTGCAAACAAAAGCAAACTGAGCTTCCTCTAGAGCACCTTTACCCAGGAGTATCATCGGGTGCATCCAAAATGGTTTCTTAGCGTATGATGATGCAGTAGGCGCAAACTGTGTACCTATCTTGCATCAAAACTAACTCTGTCTCCAAACAAACCAAAGCGAGATTCTATATGACACATGTCATCTAGGAGTTCTATTGGGGTGCGTCCAAATGGATTTCTTAGCATATGGTATGTTCTATACAAACCGTGCACCTATCTTGCATCAAGATTAGCACTATCTCCAAATAGATCGAACCGACCTTCCACTTGAGCCTATTCACCTAGGATTATCATCGGGTGCTTGCATAATGGTTTCTGAGCCTAGGGTGCATTATGTGCAAACCATGTACCAATCTTGCACCTAAACTAACACTGTCTCCGAACAGATTGAAGCGAGATTCCATATGAAACACATGATCTAGGAGTTCTATCGAGTGCATCCAAATTGATTTCTGAGAATATGGTACGTTCCATGCAAACCGTGCACCTATCTTGCATCAAGATTAGCACTATCTCCAAACAGATCGAACCGACCTTCCACTTGGGCCTCTTCACCTAGGATTATCATCGGGTGCTTCCATAATGGTTTCTGAGCCTATGGTGCATTATGCGCAAACTATGCACCAATCTTGCACCTAAACTAACACTGTCTCCAAACAGATTGAAGCGAGATTCCATATGACACATGATCTAGGAGTTCTATCGGGTGCGTCCAAATTGATTTCTAAGAATATGGTACGTTCCATCCAAACCGTACACCTATCTTTCATCAAGGTTAGCACAATCTCCAAACAGACCGAACCGAGCTTTCACTTGAGCCTCTTCACCTAGGAGTACCATCGGGAACTTCCACAACGATTTCTGAGCCTATGGTGCACTGGGCACAAACCATGCAACTATCTTGCTCCGAAACTAATACATCTCCAAC
>NC_012878.2:27465181-27465734 GCF_000003195.3 Sorghum bicolor
ATGGTGCATTATGCGCAAACCATGCACCAATCTTGCACCTAAACTAACACTGTCTCCAAACAGATTGAAGCGAGATTCCATATGACACACATGATCTAGGAGTTCTATCGTGTGCGTCCAAATTGATTTCTGAGAATATGGTACGTTCCATGCAAACCGTACACCTATCTTTCATCAAGATTAGCACTATCTCCAAACAGACCGAACCGAGCTTTCACTTGAGCCTCTTCACCTAGGAGTACAATCGGGAACTTCCACAACGATTTCTGAGCCTATGGTGCACTGGGCACAAAACCATGCAACTATCTTGCACCGAAACTAATAAAATATCCAACTGGACCGAAGCGAGATTCCATATGATACACTTCATCTAGTAGTTCCATCGGGTGCATCTACAGTTCCATCGGGTTTGTCCAAATTGATTTCTGAGCATATGGTATGTTCCATGCAAACCGTGCACCTATCTTGCATCAAGATAAGAACTATCTCCAAAAAGACAGAACAAAGATTCCCCTTGAGCCTCTTCTCCAAGGAGCGCCATCGTGTGCGTCCA
>NC_012878.2:27468593-27470172 GCF_000003195.3 Sorghum bicolor
ATCATGCACCGAAACTAACACTATCTCCAAAGAGTCCAAAGTGAGATTTTATCTGACATACGTCATCTTGGAGTTCTACTGGGTGCTTCCCAATATATTTCTAAGCATAAGGTACCTCCGAGGCAATTCGTGCACCTATCTCGCATCTAGTTTAGCACTGCAAACAAATAAAGCAAACTAAGCTTACACTTGAGCCCCTTGACCCAAGAGTATCATTGAGTGCATCCAAAAAGGCTTCTTAGCTTCTGACGCATTAGGCGCAAACTGGGTATCTATCTAGCACAAAAACTTCATCTGTCTCCAAACAGACCTATGCGAGATTCTATATGACACATGTCATCTAGGAGTTCTATTGGGGTGCGTCCAAATCGATTTCTTAGCATATGGTATGTTCCATGCAAACCGTGCACCTATCTTGCATCAAGATTAGCACTATCTCAAGAAAGATCAAACGGACATTCCACTTGAGCCTCTTCACCTAGGATTATCATCGTGTGCTTCCATAATGGTTTTTGAGCCTATGGTGCATTATGCGCAAACCATGCACCAATTTTGCACCTAAACTAACACTTTCTCCAAACAGATTGAAGCGAGATTCCATATGACACACATGATCTAGGAGTTCTATCGGGTGCGTCCAAATTGATTTCTAAGAATATGGTATGTTCCATGCAAACCGTACACCTATCTTTCATCAAGATTAGCACTATCTCAAAACAGAGCGAACCGAGCTTTCACTTGAGCCTCTTCACCTAGGGGTACCATCGGGAACTTCCACAACGGTTTCTGAGCCTATGGTGCACTAGGTACAAACCATGCAACTATCTTGCACCGAAACTAATACTAAATCCAACTGCACCGAAGCGAGATTCCATATGATACACTTCATCTAGTAGTTCCATCGGGCGCATCTACACTTCCATCGGGTGTGTCCAAATTGATTTCTGAGAATATGGTATGTTCCATGCAAACCATGCACCTATCTTGCATCAAGATTAGAACTATCTCCAAACAGACAGAACCAAGATTCCACATGAGCCTCTTCACCAAGGAGTACCATCGTGTGCGTCCAAAATAGTTTTCTTAGCCTATGGTGCATTTGGCAGAAACCGTGTACCTATCTTGCACCGAAACTAACACTATCACCAAAGAGACCGAAGTGAGATTCTATATGACACACGTCATCTAGGAGTTCTATTGGGTGCTTCCAATTATATTTCGAAGCATATGGTACGTTCCATGCAATTCGTGCACCTATCTTGCATCAAGATTAGCACTATCTCCAAACAAAAGCAAACTGAGCTTCCACTTGAGCCCCTTTACCTAGGAGTATCATCGAGTGCATCCAAAATGGTTTCTTAGCCTATGATGCATTAGACGCAAACTGTGTACCTATCTTGCACCAAAACTAACTCTGTCTCCAAACAGACCGAAGCGAGATTCCATATGACACATGTCATCTAGGAGTTCTATTAGGGTGCGTCCAAATGGATTTCTTAGCATATCTTATGTTCTATGCAAACCCGTGCACCTATCTTGCAACAAGATTAGCACTATAAGCCGAGTCTCACGTGTCAGG
>NC_012878.2:27471224-27492091 GCF_000003195.3 Sorghum bicolor
ACTATCTCCAAGAGACCGAAGTGAGATTCTATATGACACACGTCATCTAGGAGTTCTATTGGGTGCTATCAAATATATTTCGAAGCATTTGCTACGTTCGATGCAATTCGTGCACCTATCTTGCATCGAGATTAGCACTATCTCCAAACAAAGCAAACTAAGCTTCCACTTGAGCCCCTTTACCCAGGAGTATCATCGGGTGCATCCAAAATGGTTTCTTAGCCTATGATGCATTAGGCGCAAACTGTGTACCTATCTTGCACCAAAACTAACTCTGTCTCCAAACAGACCAAAGCGAGATTCTATATGACACATGTCATCTAGGAGTTCTATTGGGGTGCGTCTAAATGGATTTCTTAGCATATGCTATGTTCCATGCAAACCGTGCACCTATCTTGCATCAAGATTAGCACTATCTCCAAACAGATCGAAGCGACCTTCCACTTGAGCCTCTTCACCTAGGAGTACCATCGGGAACTTCCACAACGATTTCTGAGCCTATGGTGCACTGGGCACAAACCATGCAACTATCTTGCACCGAAACTAATACTATCTCTAACTGGACCGAAGCGAGATTCCATATGATACACTTCATCTAGTAGTTCCATTGGGTGCATCTACAGTTCCTTCGGGTGTGTCCAAATTGATTTCTGAGCATATGGTATGTTCCATGCAAACCGTGCACCTATCTTGCATCTAGATTAGAACTATCTCTGAACAGACAGAACCAAGATTCCACATGAGCCTCTTCACCAAGGAGTACCATCGTGTGCGTCCAAAATAGTTTCTTAGCCTATGGTGCATTAGGTACAAACCGTGTACCTATCTTGCACCGAAACTAACACTATCTCCAAAGAGACCGAAGTGAGATTCTATATGACACACGTCATCTAGGAGTTCTATTGGGTGCTTCCAAATATATTTCGAAGCATATGGTACGTTCGATGCAATTCGTGCACCTATCTTGCATCAAGATTAGCACTATGTCCAAACAAAGCAAACTGAGCTTCCACTTGAGCCCCTTTACCAGGAGTATCATCGGGTGCATCCAAAATGGTTTCTTAGCCTATGATGCATTAGGCGCAAACTGTGTACCTATCTTGCACCAAAACTAACTCAGTCTCCAAACAGACCAAAGCGAGATTCTATATGACACATGTCATCTAGGAGTTCTATTGGGGTGCGTCTAAATGGATTTCTTAGCATATGGTATGTTCCGTGCAAACCGTGCACCTATCTTGCATCAAGATTAGCACTATCTCCAAACAGATCGAAGCGACCTTCCACTTGAGACTCTTCACCTAGGAGTATCATCGGGAACTTCCACAACGATTTCTGAGCCTATGGTGCACTGGCCACAAACCATGCAACTATCTTGCACCGAAACTAAAACGATGTCCAACTGGACCGAAGCGAGATTCCATATGATACACTTCATCTAGTAGTTCCATTGGGTGCATCTACAGTTCCTTCGGGTGTGTCCAAATTGATTTCTTAGCATATGGTATGTTACATGCATACCGTGCACCTATCTTGCATCATGATTAGAACTATCTCCAAGCAGACAGAACCAAGATTCCACATGAGCCTCTTCACCAAGGAGTACCATCGCGTGCGTCCAAAATAGTTTCTTAGCCTATGGTGCATTGGCACAAACCATGCACCTATCTTGCACCGAAACTAATACGATGTCCAACTGGACTGAAGCGAGATTCCATATGATACACTTCATCTAGTAGTTCCATTGGGTGCATCTACAGTTCCATCGAGTGTGTCCAAATTGATTTCTGAGCATATGGTATGTTCCATCCAAACCATGCACCTATCTTGCATCAAGATTAGAACTACCTCCAAACAGACAGAACCAAGATTCCGCATGAGCCTCTTCACCAAGGAGTACCATGGTGCATTATGCGCAAACCATGCACCAATCTTGCAACTAAACTAACCCTGTCTCCAAACGGAATGAAGCGAGACTCCATATGACACACATGATCTAGGAGTTCTATCGGGTGCGTCCAAACTGATTTCCGAGAATATGGTATGTTCCATGCAAACCGTACACCTATCTTGCATCAAGATTAGCACTATCTCCAAACAGACCAAACCGAGCTTTAACTTGAGCCTCTTCACCTAGGAGTACCATCGGGAACTTCCACAACGATTTCTGAGCCTATGGTGCACTGGGCACAAACCGTGCAACTATTTTGCACCGAAACAAATACTATCTCCAAGTGAACCGAAGCGAGATTCCATATGATACACTTCCTCTAGTATTTCCATCGGGTGCATCTACGGTTCCATCAGGTTTGTCCAAATTGATTTCTGAGATTATGGTATGTTCCATGCAAACCGTGCACCTATCTTGCATCAAGATTAGAACTATCTCCAAACAGACTGAACTGTGTGCGTCCAAAATAGTTTCTTAGCCTATGGTGCATTAGGCACAAATCATGTACCTATCTTGCACCGAAACTAACACTATCTCCAAAGAAACCGAAGTGAGATTCTATATGACACACGTCATCTAGGAGTTCTATTGGGTGCTTCCAAATATATTTCGAAGCATATGGTATGTTCCATGAAAACCATGCATCTATCTTGCATCAAGATTAGAACTATCTCCAAACAGACAGAACCAAGATTCCACTTGAGCCCCTTTACCCAGGAGTATCATCGGGTGCATCCAAAATGGTTTCTTAGCCTATGATGCATTAGGCACAAACCATGCACCAATCTTGCACCTAAACTAACACTGTCTCCAAACAGATGGAAGCGAGATTCCATATGACACACATGATCTATAAGTTCTATCGGGTGCGTCCAAATTGATCTCCGAGAATATTGTACGTTCCATGCAAACCGTACACCTATCTTGCATCAAGATTAGCACTATCTCCAAACAGATCGAAGCGACCTTCCACTTGAGCCTCTTCACCTAGGAGTACCATCGGGAACTTCCACAACGATTTCTAAGCCTATGGTGCACTGGGCACAAACCATGCAACTATCTTGCACCAAAACTAATACTATCTCCAACTGGACCGAAGCGAGATTCCATATGATACACTTCATCTAGTAGTTCCATTAGGTGCATCTACAGTTCCATCGGGTGTGTCCAAATTGATTTCTGAGCATATGGTATGTTGCATGCAAACCGTGCACCTATCTTGCATCAAGATTAGAACTATCTCCAAGCAGACAGAACCAAGATTCCACATGAGCCTCTTCACCAAGGAGTACTATCACGTGCGTCCAAAATAGTTTCTTAGCCTATGGTGCATTAGGCACAAACCGTGTACCTATCTTGCACCGAAAGTAGCACTATCTCCAAAGAGACCGAAGTGAGATTCTATATGACACACGTCATCTAGGAGTTCTATTGGGTGCTATCAAATATATTTCGAAGCATTTGCTACGTTCGATGCAATTCGTGCACCTATCTTGCATCGAGATTAGCACTATCTCCAAACAAAGCAAACTAAGCTTCCACTTGAGCCCCTTTACCCAGGAGTATCATCGGGTGCATCCAAAATGGTTTCTTAGCCTATGATGCATTAGGCGCAAACTGTGTACCTATCTTGCACCAAAACTAACTCTGTCTCCAAACAGACCAAAGCGAGATTCTATATGACACATGTCATCTAGGAGTTCTATTGGGGTGCGTCTAAATGGATTTCTTAGCATATGGTATGTTCCATGCAAACCGTGCACCTATCTTGCATCAAGATTAGCACTATCTCCAAACAGATCGAAGCGACCTTCCACTTGAGCCTCTTCACCTAGGAGTACCATCGGGAACTTCCACAACGATTTCTGAGCCTATGGTGCACTGGGCACAAACCATGGAACTATCTTGCACCGAAACTAATACTATCTCCAACTGGACAGAAGCAAGATTCCATATGATACACTTCATCTAGTAGTTCCATTGGGTGCATCTACGGTTCCATCGGGTGTGTCCAAATTGATTTCTGAGCATATGGTATGTTCCATGCAAACCGTGCACCTATCTTGCATTAAGATTAGAACTATCTCCAAACAGACAGAACCAAGATTCCACATGAGCCTCTTCACCAAGGAGTACCATCGCGTGCGTCCAAAATAGTTTCTTAGTCTATGGTGCATTAGGCACAAACCGTGTACCTATATTGCACCGAAACTAACACTATCTCCAAAGAGACCGAAGTGAGATTCTATATGACACACATCATCTAGGAGTTCTATTGGGTGCTTCCAAATATATTTCGAAGCATATGGTACGTTCGATGCCATTCGTGCACCTATCTTGCATCAAGATTAGCACTATCTCCAAAAAAAGCAAACTGAGCTTCCACTTGAGCCCCTTTACCCAGGAGTATCATCGGGAGCATCCAAAATGGTTTCTTAGCCTATGATGCATTAGGCGCAAACTGTGTACCTATCTTGCACCAAAACTAAATCTGTCTCCAAACAGACCAAAGCGAGATTCTATATGACACATGTCATCTAGGAGTTCTATTGGGGTGCGTCTAAATGGATTTCTTAGCATATGGTATGTTCCATGCAAACCGTGCACCTATCTTGCATCAAGATTAGCACTATCTCCAAACAGATCGAAGCGACCTTCCACTAGAGCCTTTTCACCTAGGAGTACCATCGGGAACTTCCACAACAATTTCTGAGCCTATGGTGCACTGGGCACAAACCATGCAACTATCTTGCACCGAAACCCATACTATCTCCAACTGGACCGAAGCGAGATTCCATATGATACACTTCATCTAGTAGTTCCATTGGGTGCATCTACAGTTCCATCGGGTGTGTCCAAATTGATTTCTGAGCATATGGTATGTTCCATGCAAACCGTGCACCTATCTTGCATCAAGATTAGAACTATCTCCAAACAGACAGAACCAAGATTCCACATGAGCCTCTTCACCAAGGAGTACCATCGCGTGCTTCCAAAATAGTTTCTTAGCCTATGGTGCATTAGGCACAAACCGTGTACCTATATTGCACCGAAACTAACACTATCTCCAAAGAGACCGAAGTGAGATTCTATATGACACACATCATATAGGAGTTCTATTGGGTGCTTCCAAATATATTTTGAAGCATATGGTACGTTCGATGCAATGCGTGCACCTATCTTGCATCAAGATTAGCACTATCTCCAAACAAAGCAAACCGAGCTTCCACTTGAGCCCCTTTACCCAGGAGTATCATCGGGTGCATCCAAAATGGTTTCTTAGCCTATGATGCATTAGGCGCAAACTGTGTACCTATCTTGCACCAAAACTAACTCTGTCTCCAAACAGACCAAAGCGAGATTCTATATGACATATGTCATCTAGGAGTTCTATTGGGGTGCGTCTAAATGGATTTCTTAGCATATGGTATGTTCCATGCAAACCGTGCACCTATCTTGCATCAAGATTAGCACTATCTCCAAACAGATCGAAGCGACCTTCCACTTGAGACTCTTCACCTAGGAGTACCATCGGGAACTTCCACAACGATTTCTGAGCCTATGGTGCACTGGCCACAAACCATGCAACTATCTTGCACCGAAACTAATACTATCTCCAACTGGACCGAAGCGAGATTCCATATGATACACTTCATCTAGTAGTTCCATTGGGTGCATCTACAGTTCCATTGGGTGTGTCCAAATTGATTTCTAAGCATATGGTATGTTACATGCATACCGTGCACCTATCTTGCATCATGATTAGAACTATCTCCAAGCAGACAGAACCAAGATTCCACATGAGCCTCTTCACCAAGGAGTACCATCGCGTGCGTCCAAAATAGTTTCTTAGCCGATGGTGCATTAGGCACAAACCGTGTACCTATCTTGCACCGAAACTAACACTATCTCCAAAGAGACCGCAGTGAGATTCTATATGACACACGTCATCTAGGAGTTCTATTGGATGCTTCCAAATATATTTCGAACCATATGGTACGTTCGATGCAATTCGTGCACCTATCTTGCATCAAGATTAGCACTATCTCCAAACAAAGCAAACTGAGCTTCCACTTGAGCCCCTTTACCCAGGAGTATCATCGGGTGCATCCAAAATGGTTTCTTAGCCTATGATGCATTAAGCGCAAACTGTGTACCTATCTTGCACCAAAACTAACTCAGTCTCCAAACAGACCAAAGCGAGATTCTATATGACACATGTCATCTAGGAGTTCTATTCGGGTGCGTCTAAATGGATTTCTTAGCATATGGTATGTTCCATGCAAACCATGCACCTATCTTGCATCAAGATTAGCACTATCTCCAAACAGATCGAAGCGACCTTCCAAGAGCCTATTCACCTAGGAGTACCATCGGGAACTTCCACAACGATTTCTGAGCCTATGGTGCACTGGGCACAAACCAAGCAACTATCTTGCACCGAAACCCATACTATCTCCAACTGGACCGAAGCGAGATTCCATATGATACACTTCATCTAGTAGTTCCATTGGGTGCATCTACAGTTCCATCGGGTGTGTCCAAATTGATTTCTGAGCATATGGTATGTTCCATGCAAACCGTGCACCTATCTTGCATCAAGATTAGAACTATCTCCGAACAGACAGAACCAAGATTCCACATGAGCCTCTTCACCAAGGAGTACCATCGCGTGCGTCCAAAATAGTTTCTTAGCCTATGGTGCATTAGGCACAAACCGTGTACCTATCTTGCACCGAAACTAACACTATCTCCAAAGAGACCGAAGTGAGATTCTATATGACACACATTATCTAGGAGTTCTATTGGGTGCTTCCAAATATATTTTGAAGCATATGGTACGTTCGATGCAATTCGTGCACCTATCTTTATTCAAGATTAGCACTATCTCCAAACAAAGCAAACTGAGCTTCCACTTGAGCCCCTTTACCCAGGAGTATCATCGGGTGCATCCAAAATGGTTTCTTCGCCTATGATGCATTAGGCGCAAACTGTGTACCTATCTTGCACCAAAACTAACTCTGTCTCCAAACAGACCAAAGCGAGATTCTATATGACATATGTCATCTAGGAGTTCTATTGGGGTGCGTCTAAATGGATTTCTTAGCATATGGTATGTTCCATGCAAACCGTGCACCTATCTTGCATCAAGATTAGCACTATCTCCAAACAGATCGAAGCGACCTTCCACTTGAGACTCTTCACCTAGGAGTACCATCGGGAACTTCCACAACGATTTCTGAGCCTATGGTGCACTGGCCACAAACCATGCAACTATCTTGCACCGAAACTAAAACGATGTCCAACTGGACCGAAGCGAGATTCCATATGATACACTTCATCTAGTAGTTCCATTGGGTGCATCTACAGTTCCTTCGGGTGTGTCCAAATTGATTTCTGAGCATATGGTATGTTACATGCATACCGTGCACCTATCTTGCATCATGATTAGAACTATCTCCAAGCAGACAGAACCAAGATTCCACATGAGCCTCTTCACCAAGGAGTACCATCGCGTGCGTCCAAAATAGTTTCTTAGCCTATGGTGCATTAGGCACAAACCGTGTACCTATCTTGCACCGAAACTAACACTATCTCCAAAGAGACCGAAGTGACATTCTATATGACACACGTCATCTAGGAGTTCTATTGGGTGCTTCCAAATATATTTCGAAGCATATGGTACGTTCGATGCAATTCGTGCACCTATCTTGCATCAAGATTAGCACTATCTCCAAACAAAGCAAACTGAGCTTCCACTTGAGCCCCTTTACCCAGGAGTATCATCGGGTGCATCAAAAATGGTTTCTTAGCCTATGATGCATTAAGCGCAAACTGTGTACCTATCTTGCACCAAAACTAACTCTGTCTCCAAACAGACCAAAGCGAGATTCTATATGACACATGTCATCTAGGAGTTCTATTGGGGTGCGTCTAAATGGATTTCTTAGCATATGGTATGTTCCATGCAAACCGTGCACCTATCTTGCATCAAGATTAGCACTATCTCCAAACAGATCGAAGCGACCTTCCACTTGAGACTCTTCACCTAGGAGCACCATCGGGAACTTCCACAACGATTTTTGAGCCTATGGTGCACTGGCCACAAACCATGCAACTATCTTGCACCGAAACTAATACGATCTCCAACTGGACCGAAGCGAGATTCCATATGATACACTTCATCTAGTAGTTCCATTGGGTGCATCTACAGTTCCATCGGGTGTGTCCAAATTGATTTCTGAGCATATGGTATGTTACATTCATACCGTGCACCTATCTTGCATCTAGATTAGAACTATCTCTGAACAGATAGAACCAAGATTCCACATGAGCCTCTTCACCAAGGAGTACCCTCGTGTGCGTCCAAAATAGTTTCTTAGCCTATGGTGCATTAGGTACAAACCGTGTACCTATCTTGCACCGAAACTAACACTATCTCCAAAGAGACCGAAGTGAGATTCTATATGACACACGTCATCTAGGAGTTCTATTGGGTGCTTCCAAATATATTTCGAAGCATATGGTACGTTCGATGCAATTCGTGCACCTATCTTGCATCAAGATTAGCACTATGTCCAAACAAAGCAAACTGAGCTTCCACTTGAGCCCCTTTACCAGGAGTATCATCGGGTGCATCCAAAATGGTTTCTTAGCCTATGATGCATTAGGCGCAAACTGTGTACCTATCTTGCACCAAAACTAACTCAGTCTCCAAACAGACCAAAGCGAGATTCTATATGACACATGTCATCTAGGAGTTCTATTGGGGTGCGTCTAAATGGATTTCTTAGCATATGGTATGTTCCGTGCAAACCGTGCACCTATCTTGCATCAAGATTAGCACTATCTCCAAACAGATCGAAGCGACCTTCCACTTGAGACTCTTCACCTAGGAGTATCATCGGGAACTTCCACAACGATTTCTGAGCCTATGGTGCACTGGCCACAAACCATGCAACTATCTTGCACCGAAACTAAAACGATGTCCAACTGGACCGAAGCGAGATTCCATATGATACACTTCATCTAGTAGTTCCATTGGGTGCATCTACAGTTCCTTCGGGTGTGTCCAAATTGATTTCTTAGCATATGGTATGTTACATGCATACCGTGCACCTATCTTGCATCATGATTAGAACTATCTCCAAGCAGACAGAACCAAGATTCCACATGAGCCTCTTCACCAAGGAGTACCATCGCGTGCGTCCAAAATAGTTTCTTAGCCTATGGTGCATTAGGCACAAACAGTGTACCTATCTTGCACCGAAACTAACACTATCTCCAAAGAGACCGAAGTGACATTCTATATGACACACGTCATCTAGGAGTTCTATAGGGTGCTTCCAAATATATTTCGAAGCATATGGTACGTTCGATGCAATTCGTGCACCTATCTTGCATCAAGATTAGCACTATATCCAAACAAAGCAAACTGAGCTTCCACTTGAGCCCCTTTACCCAGGAGTATCATCGGGTGCATCCAAAATGGTTTATTAGCCTATGATGCATTAAGCGCAAACTGTGTACCTATCTTGCACCAAAACTAACTCTGTCTCCAAACAGACCAAAGCAAGATTCTATATGACACATGTCATCTAGGAGTTCTATTGGGGTGCGTCTAAATGGATTTCTTAGCATATGGTATGTTCCATGCAAACCGTGCACCTATCTTGCATCAAGATTAGCACTATCTCCAAACAGATCGAAGCGACCTTCCACTAGAGCCTCTTCACCTAGGAGTACCATCGGAAACTTCCACAACGATTTCTGAGCCTATGGTGCACTGGGCACAAACCATGCAATTATCTTGAACCGAAACCAATACTATCTCTAACTGGACCGAAGCGAGATTCCATATGATACACTTCATCTAGTAGTTCCATTGGGTGCATCTACAGTTCCTTCGGGTGTGTCCAAATTGATTTCTGAGCATATGGTATGTTCCATGCAAACCGTGCACCTATCTTGCATCTAGATTAGAACTATCTCTGAACAGACAGAACCAAGATTTCACATGAGCCTCTTCACCAAGGAGTACCATCGTGTGCGTCCAAAATAGTTTCTTAGCCTATGGTGCATTAGGTACAAACCGTGTACCTATCTTGCACCGAAACTAACACTATCTCCAAAGAGACCGAAGTGAGATTCTATATGACACACGTCATCTAGGAGTTCTATTGGGTGCTTCCAAATATATTTCGAAGCATATGGTACGTTCGATGCAATTCGTGCACCTATCTTGCATCAAGATTAGCACTATGTCCAAACAAAGCAAACTGAGCTTCCACTTGAGCCCCTTTACCAGGAGTATCATCGGGTGCATCCAAAATGGTTTCTTAGCCTATGATGCATTAGGCGCAAACTGTGTACCTATCTTGCACCAAAACTAACTCAGTCTCCAAACAGACCAAAGCGAGATTCTATATGACACATGTCATCTAGGAGTTCTATTGGGGTGCGTCTAAATGGATTTCTTAGCATATGGTATGTTCCGTGCAAACCGTGCACCTATCTTGCATCAAGATTAGCACTATCTCCAAACAGATCGAAGCGACCTTCCACTTGAGACTCTTCACCTAGGAGTATCATCGGGAACTTCCACAATGATTTCTGAGCCTATGGTGCACTGGCCACAAACCATGCAACTATCTTGCACCGAAACTAATACGATCTCCAACAGGACCGAAGCGAGATTCCATATGATACACTTCATCTAGTAGTTCCATTGGGTGCATCTACAGTTCCATCGGGTGTGTCCAAATTGATTTCTGAGCATATGGTATGTTCCATGCAAACCGTGCACCTATCTTGCATCAAGATTAGAACTATCTCCAAACAGACAGAACCAAGATTCCACATGAGCCTCTTCACCAAGGAGTACCATCGCGTGCGTCCAAAACAGTTTCTTAGCCTATGGTGCATTAGGCACAAACCGTGTACCTATCTTGCACCGAAACTAACACTATCTCCAAAGAGACCGAAGTGAGATTCTATATGACACACATTATCTAGGAGTTCTATTGGGTGCTTCCAAATATATTTTGAAGCATATGGTACGTTCGATGCAATTCGTGCACCTATCTTGCATCAAGATTAGCACTATCTCCAAACAAAGCAAACTGAGCTTCCACTTGAGCCCCTTTACCCAGGAGTATCATCGGGTGCATCCAAAATGGTTTCTTCGCCTATGATGCATTAGGCGCAAACTGTGTACCTATCTTGCACCAAAACTAACTCCGTCTCCAAACAGACCAAAGCGAGATTCTATATGACATATGTCATCTAGGAGTTCTATTGGGGTGCGTCTAAATGGATTTCTTAGCACATGGTATGTTCCATGCAAACCGTGCACCTATCTTGCATCAAGATTAGCACTATCTCCAAACAGATCGAAGCGACCTTCCACTTGAGACTCTTCACCTAGGAGTACCATCGGGAACTTCCACAACGATTTCTGAGCCTATGGTGCACTGGCCACAAACCATGCAACTATCTTGCACCAAAACTAACTCCGTCTCCAAACAGACCAAAGCGAGATTCTATATGACATATGTCATCTAGGAGTTCTATTGGGGTGCGTCTAAATGGATTTCTTAGCACATGGTATGTTCCATGCAAACCGTGCACCTATCTTGCATCAAGATTAGCACTATCTCCAAACAGATCGAAGCGACCTTCCACTTGAGACTCTTCACCTAGGAGTACCATCGGGAACTTCCACAATGATTTCTGAGCCTATGGTGCACTGGCCACAAACCATGCAACTATCTTGCACCGAAACTAATACGATCTCCAACTGGACCGAAGCGAGATTCCATATGATACACTTCATCTAGTAGTTCCATTGGGTGCATCTACAGTTCCATCGGGTGTGTCCAAATTGATTTCTGAGCATATGGTATGTTCCATGCAAACCGTGCACCTATCTTGCATCAAGATTAGAACTATCTCCAAACAGACAGAACCAAGATTCCACATGAGCCTCTTCACCAAGGAGTACCATCGCGTGCGTCCAAAACAGTTTCTTAGCCTATGGTGCATTAGGCACAAACCGTGTACCTATCTTGCACCGAAACTAACACTATCTCCAAAGAGACCGAAGTGAGATTCTATATGACACACATTATCTAGGAGTTCTATTGGGTGCTTCCAAATATATTTTGAAGCATATGGTACGTTCGATGCAATTCGTGCACCTATCTTGCATCAAGATTAGCACTATCTCCAAACAAAGCAAACTGAGCTTCCACTTGAGCCCCTTTACCCAGGAGTATCATCGGGTGCATCCAAAATGGTTTCTTAGCCTATGATGCATTAGGCGCAAACTGTGTACCTATCTTGCACCAAAACTAACTCAGTCTCCAAACAGACCAAAGCGAGATTCTATATGACATATGTCATCTAGGAGTTCTATTGGGGTGCGTCTAAATGGATTTCTTAGCATATGTTATGTTCCATGCAAACCGTGCACCTATCTTGCATCAAGATTAGCACTATCTCCAAACAGATCGAAGCGACCTTCCACTTGAGACTCTTCACCTAGGAGCACCATCGGGAACTTCCACAATGATTTCTGAGCCTATGGTGCACTGGCCACAAACCATGCAACTATCTTGCACCGAAACTAATACGATCTCCAACTGGACCGAAGCGAGATTCCATATGATACACTTCATCTAGTAGTTCCATTGGGTGCATCTACAGTTCCATCGGGTGTGTCCAAATTGATTTCTGAGCATATGGTATGTTACATGCATACCGTGCACCTATCTTGCATCATGATTAGAACTATGTCCAAGCAGACAGAACCAAGATTCCACATGAGCCTCTTCACCAAGGAGTACCATCGCGTGCGTCCAAAATAGTTTCTTAGCCTATGGTGCATTAGGCACAAACCGTGTACCTATCTTGCACCGAAACTAACACTATCTCCAAAGAGACCGAAGTGAGATTCTATATGACACACGTCATCTAGGAGTTCTATTGGGTGCTTACAAATATATTTTGAAGCATATGGTATGTTCGATGCAATTCGTGCACCTATCTTGCATCAAGATTAGCACTATCTCCAAACAAAGCAAACTGAGCTTCCACTTGAGCCCCTTTACCCAGGAGTATCATCGGGTGCATCCAAAATGGTTTCTTAGCCTATGATGCATTAAGCGCAAATTGTGTACCTATCTTGCACCAAAACTAACTCTGTCTCCAAACAGACCAAAGCGAGATTCTATATGACACATGTCATCTAGGAGTTCTATTGGGGTGCGTCTAAATGGATTTCTTAGCATATGGTATGTTCCATGCAAACCGTGCACCTATCTTGCATCAAGATTAGCACTATCTCCAAACAGATCGAAGCGACCTTCCACTTGAGACTCTTCACCTAGGAGTACCATCGGGAACTTCCACAACGATTTCTGAGCCTATGGTGCACTGGCCACAAACCATGCAACTATCTTGCACCGAAACTAATACGATCTCCAACTGGACCGAAGCGAGATTCCATATGATACACTTCATCTAGTAGTTCCATTGGGTGCATCTACAGTTCCATCGGGTGTGTCCAAATTGATTTCTGAGCATATGGTATGTTACATGCATACCGTGCACCTATCTTGCATCATGATTAGAACTATCTCCAAGCAGACAGAACCAAGATTCCACATGAGCCTCTTCACCAAGGAGTACCATCGCGTGCGTCCAAAATAGTTTCTTAGCCTATGGTGCATTAGGCACAAACCGTGTACCTATCTTGCACCGAAACTAACACTATCTCCAAAGAGACCGAAGTGACATTCTATATGACACACGTCATCTAGGAGTTCTATTGGGTGCTTCCAAATATATTTCGAAGCATATGGTACGTTCGATGCAATTCGTGCACCTATCTTGCATCAAGATTAGCACTATCTCCAAACAAAGCAAACTGAGCTTCCACTTGAGCCCCTTTACCCAGGAGTATCATCGGGTGCATCCAAAATGGTTTCTTAGCCTATGATGCATTAAGCGCAAACTGTGTACCTATCTTGCACCAAAACTAACTCTGTCTCCAAACAGACCAAAGCGAGATTCTATATGACACATGTCATCTAGGAGTTCTATTGGGGTGCGTCTAAATGGATTTCTTAGCATATGGTATGTTCCATGCAAACCGTGCACCTATCTTGCATCAAGATTAGCACTATCTCCAAACAGATCGAAGCGACCTTCCACTAGAGCCTCTTCACCTAGGAGTACCATCTGGAACTTCAACAACGATTTCTAAGCCTATGGTGCACTGGGCACAAACCATGCAACTATCTTGCACCGAAACCAATACTATCTCCAACTGGACCGAAGCGAGATTCCATATGATACACTTCATCTAGTAGTTCCATTGGGTGCATCTACAGTTCCATCGGGTGTGTCCAAATTGATTTCTGAGCATATGGTATGTTCCATGCAAACCGTGCACCTATCTTGCATCAAGATTAGAACTATCTCCAAACAGACAGAACCAAGATTCCACATGAGCCTCTTCACCAAGGAGTACCATCGCGTGCGTCCAAAATAGTTTCTTAGCCTATGGTGCATTAGGCACAAACCGTGTACCTATCTTGCACCGAAACTAACACTATCTCCAAAGAGACCGAAGTGAGATTCTATATGACACACGTCATCTAGGAGTTCTATTGGGTGCTTCCAAATATATTTCGAAGCATATGGTACGTTCGATGCAATTCGTGCACCTATCTTGCATCAAGATTAGCACTATCTCCAAACAAAGCAAACTGAGCTTCCACTTGAGCCCCTTTACCCAGGAGTATCATCGGGTGCATCCAAAATGGTTTCGTCGCCTATGGTGCATTAGGCGCAAACTGTGTACCTATCTTGCACCAAAACTAACTCTGTCTCCAAACAGACCAAAGCGAGATTCTATATGACATATGTCATCTAGGAGTTCTATTGGGGTGCGTCTAAATGGATTTCTTAGCATATGGTTTGTTCCATGCAAGCCGTGCACCTATCTTGCATCAAGATTAGCACTATCTCCAAACAGATCGAAGCGACCTTCCACTTGAGACTCTTCACCTAGGAGTACCATGGGGAACTTCCACAACGATTTCTGAGCCTATGGTGCACTGGCCACAAACCATGCAACTATCTTGCACCGAAACTAATACGATCTCCAACTGGACCGAAGCGAGATTCCATATGATACACTTCATCTAGTAGTTCCATTGGGTGCATCTACAGTTCCATCGGGTGTGTCCAAATTGATTTCTGAGCATATGGTATGTTACATGCATACCGTGCACCTATCTTGCATCATGATTAGAACTATCTCCAAGCAGACAGAACCAAGATTCCACATGAGCCTCTTCACCAAGGAGTACCATCGCGTGCGTCCAAAATAGTTTCTTAGCCTATGGTGCATTAGGCACAAACCGTGTACCTATCTTGCACCGAAACTAACACTATCTCCAAAGAGACCGAATTGAGATTCTATATGACACACGTCATCTAGGAGTTCTATTGGGTGCTTCCAAATATATTTTGAAGCATATGGTACGTTCGATGCAATTCGTGCACCTATCTTGCATCAAGATTAGCACTATCTCCAAACAAAGCAAACTGAGCTTCCACTTGAGCCCCTTTACCCAGGAGTATCATCGGGTGCATCCAAAATGGTTTCTTAGCCTATGATGCATTAAGCGCAAACTGTGTACCTATCTTGCACCAAAACTAACTCAGTCTCCAAACAGACCAAAGCGAGATTCTATATGACACATGTCATCTAGGAGTTCTATTGGGGTGCGTCTAAATGGATTTCTTAGCATATGTTATGTTCCATGCAAACCGTGCACCTATCTTGCATCAAGATTAGCACTATCTCCAAACAGATCGAAGCGACCTTCCACTTGAGACTCTTCACCTAGGAGTACCATCGGGAACTTCCACAACGATTTCTGAGCCTATGGTGCACTGGCCACAAACCATGCAACTATCTTGCACCGAAACTAATACGATCTCCAACTGGACCGAAGCGAGATTCCATATGATACACTTCATCTAGTAGTTCCATTGGGTGCATCTACAGTTCCATCGGGTGTGTCCAAATTGATTTCTGAGCATATGGTATGTTACATGCATACCGTGCACCTATCTTGCATCATGATTAGAACTATCTCCAAGCAAACAGAACCAAGATTCCACATGAGCCTCTTCACCAAGGAGTACCATCGCGTGCGTCCAAAATAGTTTCTTAGCCTATGGTGCATTAGGCACAAACCGTGTACCTATCTTGCACCGAAACTAACACTATCTCCAAAGAGACCGAAGTGACATTCTATATGACACACGTCATCTAGGAGTTCTATTGGGTGCTTCCAAATATATTTCGAAGCATATGGTACGTTCGATGCAATTCGTGCACCTATCTTGCATCAAGATTAGCACTATCTCCAAACAAAGCAAACTGAGCTTCCACTTGAGCCCCTTTACCCAGGAGTATCATCGGGTGCATCCAAAATGGTTTCTTAGCCTATGATGCATTAAGCGCAAACTGTGTACCTATCTTGCACCAAAACTAACTCTGTCTCCAAACAGACCAAAGCGAGATTCTATATGACACATGTCATCTAGGAGTTCTATTGGGGTGCGTCTAAATGGATTTCTTAGCATATGGTATGTTCCATGCAAACCGTGCACCTATCTTGCATCAAGATTAGCACTATCTCCAAACAGATCGAAGCGACCTTCCACTAGAGCCTCTTCACCTAGGAGTACCATCGGGAACTTCCACAACGATTTCTGAGCCTATGGTGCACTGGGCACAAACCATGCAACTATCTTGAACCGAAACCAATACTATCTCTAACTGGACCGAAGCGAGATTCCATATGATACACTTCATCTAGTAGTTCCATTGGGTGCATCTACAGTTCCTTCGGGTGTGTCCAAATTGATTTCTGAGCATATGGTATGTTCCATGCAAACCGTGCACCTATCTTGCATCTAGATTAGAACTATCTCTGAACAGACAGAACCAAGATTCCACATGAGCCTCTTCACCAAGGAGTACCATCGTGTGCGTCCAAAATAGTTTCTTAGCCTATGGTGCATTAGGTACAAACCGTGTACCTATCTTGCACCGAAACTAACACTATCTCCAAAGAGACCGAAGTGAGATTCTATATGACACACGTCATCTAGGAGTTCTATTGGGTGCTTCCAAATATATTTCGAAGCATATGGTACGTTCGATGCAATTCGTGCACCTATCTTGCATCAAGATTAGCACTATGTCCAAACAAAGCAAACTGAGCTTCCACTTGAGCCCCTTTACCAGGAGTATCATCGGGTGCATCCAAAATGGTTTCTTAGCCTATGATGCATTAGGCGCAAACTGTGTACCTATCTTGCACCAAAACTAACTCAGTCTCCAAACAGACCAAAGCGAGATTCTATATGACACATGTCATCTAGGAGTTCTATTGGGGTGCGTCTAAATGGATTTCTTAGCATATGGTTTGTTCCATGCAAGCCGTGCACCTATCTTGCATCAAGATTAGCACTATCTCCAAACAGATCGAAGCTACCTTCCACTTGAGACTCTTCACCTAGGAGTACTATCGGGAACTTCCACAACGATTTCTGAGCCTATGGTGCACTGGCCACAAACCATGCAACTATCTTGGACCGAAACTAATACGATCTCCAACTGGACCGAAGCGAGATTCCATATGATACACTTCATCTAGTAGTTCCATTGGGTGCATCTACAGTTCCATCGGGTGTGTCCAAATTGATTTCTGAGCATATGGTATGTTACATGCATACCGTGCACCTATCTTGCATCATGATTAGAACTATCTCCAAGCAGACAGAACCAAGATTCCACATGAGCCTCTTCACCAAGGAGTACCATCGCGTGCGTCCAAAATAGTTTCTTAGCCTATGGTGCATTAGGCACAAACCGTGTACCTATCTTGCACCGAAACTAACACTATCTCCAAAGAGACCGAAGTGACATTCTATATGACACACGTCATCTAGGAGTTCTATTGGGTGCTTCCAAATATATTTCGAAGCATATGGTACGTTCGATGCAATTCGTGCACCTATCTTGCATCAAGATTAGCACTATCTCCAAACAAAGCAAACTGAGCTTCCACTTGAGCCCCTTTACCCAGGAGTATCATCGGGTGCATCCAAAATGGTTTCTTAGCCTATGATGCATTAAGCGCAAACTGTGTACCTATCTTGCACCAAAACTAACTCTGTCTCCAAACAGACCAAAGCGAGATTCTATATGACACATGTCATCTAGGAGTTCTATTGGGGTGCGTCTAATTGGATTTCTTAGCATATGGTATGTTCCATGCAAACCGTGCACCTATCTTGCATCAAGATTAGCACTATCTCCAAACAGATCGAAGCGACCTTCCACTAGAGCCTCTTCACCTAGGAGTACCATCGGGAACTTCCACAACGATTTCTGAGCCTATGGTGCACTGGGCACAAACCATGCAACTATCTTGAACCGAAACCAATACTATCTCTAACTGGACCGAAGCGAGATTCCATATGATACACTTCATCTAGTAGTTCCATTGGGTGCATCTACAGTTCCTTCGGGTGTGTCCAAATTGATTTCTGAGCATATGGTATGTTCCATGCAAACCGTGCACCTATCTTGCATCTAGATTAGAACTATCTCTGAACAGACAGAACCAAGATTCCACATGAGCCTCTTCACCAAGGAGTACCATCGTGTGCGTCCAAAATAGTTTCTTAGCCTATGGTGCATTAGGTACAAACCGTGTACCTATCTTACACCAAAACTAACACTATCTCCAAAGAGACCGAAGTGAGATTCTATATGACACACGTCATCTAGGAGTTCTATTGGGTGCTTCCAAATATATTTCGAAGCATATGGTACGTTCGATGCAATTCGTGCACCTATCTTGCATCAAGATTAGCACTATCTCCAAACAAAGCAAACTGAGCTTCCACTTGAGCCCCTTTACCCAGGAGTATCATCGGGTGCATCCAAAATGGTTTCTTAGCCTATGATGCATTAAGCGCAAACTGTGTACCTATCTTGCACCAAAACTAACTCTGTCTCCAAACAGACCAAAGCGAGATTCTATATGACACATGTCATCTAGGAGTTCTATTGGGGTGCGTCTAAATGGATTTCTTAGCATATGGTATGTTCCATGCAAACCGTGCACCTATCTTGCATCAAGATTAGCACTATCTCCAAACAGATCGAAGCGACCTTCCACTAGAGCCTCTTCACCTAGGAGTACCATCGGGAACTTCCACAACGATTTCTGAGCCTATGGTGCACTGGGCACAAACCATGCAACTATCTTGAACCGAAACCAATACTATCTCTAACTGGACCGAAGCGAGATTCCATATGATACACTTCATCTAGTAGTTCCATTGGGTGCATCTACAGTTCCTTCGGGTGTGTCCAAATTGATTTCTGAGCATATGGTATGTTCCATGCAAACCGTGCACCTATCTTGCATCTAGATTAGAACTATCTCTGAACAGACAGAACCAAGATTCCACATGAGCCTCTTCACCAAGGAGTACCATCGTGTGCGTCCAAAATAGTTTCTTAGCCTATGGTGCATTAGGTACAAACCGTGTACCTATCTTGCACCGAAACTAACACTATCTCCAAAGAGACCGAAGTGAGATTCTATATGACACACGTCATCTAGGAGTTCTATTGGGTGCTTCCAAATATATTTCGAAGCATATGGTACGTTCGATGCAATTCGTGCACCTATCTTGCATCAAGATTAGCACTATGTCCAAACAAAGCAAACTGAGCTTCCACTTGAGCCCCTTTACCAGGAGTATCATCGGGTGCATCCAAAATGGTTTCTTAGCCTATGATGCATTAGGCGCAAACTGTGTACCTATCTTGCACCAAAACTAACTCAGTCTCCAAACAGACCAAAGCGAGATTCTATATGACACATGTCATCTAGGAGTTCTATTGGGGTGCGTCTAAATGGATTTCTTAGCATATGGTATGTTCCGTGCAAACCGTGCACCTATCTTGCATCAAGATTAGCACTATCTCCAAACAGATCGAAGCGACCTTCCACTTGAGACTCTTCACCTAGGAGTACTATCGGGAACTTCCACAACGATTTCTGAGCCTATGGTGCACTGGCCACAAACCATGCAACTATCTTGCACCGAAACTAAAACGATGTCCAACTGGACCGAAGCGAGATTCCATATGATACACTTCATCTAGTAGTTCCATTGGGTGCATCTACAGTTCCTTCGGGTGTGTCCAAATTGATTTCTTAGCATATGGTATGTTACATGCATACCGTGCACCTATCTTGCATCATGATTAGAACTATCTCCAAGCAGACAGAACCAAGATTCCACATGAGCCTCTTCACCAAGGAGTACCATCGCGTGCGTCCAAAATAGTTTCTTAGCCTATGGTGCATTAGGCACAAACCGTGTACCTATCTTGCACCGAAACTAACACTATCTCCAAAGACGCCGAAGTGAGATTCTTTATGACAACATGTCATCTAGGAGTTCTATTGGGTGCTTCCAAATATATTTTGAAGCATATGGTACGTTCGATGCAATTCGTGCACCTATCTTGCATCAAGATTAGCACTATCTCCAAACAAAGCAAACTGAGCTTCCACTTGAGCCCCTTTACCCAGGAGTATCATCGGGTGCATCCAAAATGGTTTCTTAGCCTATGATGCATTAAGCGCAAACTGTGTACCTATCTTGCACCAAAACTAACTCTGTCTCCAAACAGACCAAAGCGAGATTCTATATGACACATGTCATCTAGGAGTTCTATTGGGGTGCGTCTAAATGGATTTCTTAGCATATGGTATGTTCCATGCAAACCGTGCACCTA
>NC_012878.2:27502091-27504005 GCF_000003195.3 Sorghum bicolor
AGTATTTTCCTTCGTCATATACATGGTGTATCTTATATCTTGTCTTTTTTACGAGATGAATCTTTACATCCTACTCTAAGAACCGGAGAACAACTTATGTGGATACTACGTTTGCGAGTATATTATGGCAGAAACAAATAGAATTTCTAAAGAATACCTCAGAGTATGTAACACATGTCTCTTTTTATTTTCTCTCGAATTACTATTGATAATCTTGATATAACTAATACCTTCTTCTAATTCAAATTGAAGACTGAATGGTTGAAGCAAAAACTCATGCAACATGAACAACTCTAAGCAATACAAGAGACAATAGCAGTATTTTTTCGGAAACAAGTCATAAATCTAAGCGGCGAGTTCCACTATAATCCTAAGGAGATGATGATTCCAAACACAATGATCATTTGTATGCCCTGTAGTTCTTTAGATGATGAAGTACAACTAGTAATAGGTTAAGAGTATTAACTTTGGAGTACAACTTATGCAGTAATAGATTTGGAGAACAACTTCTATATATTTATGTGCATAGATATATATATATGTAGTTATATAATTCAATTATATATGCATAAAATAAGCTTAATGTCATATGCTGCTACTATATATTTTATATTGTATATATATATATTCTTTGTTGCTAATATATATATATATATATATATATATATATATATATATATATATATAAGCAACAAAGAATATATATTGGAAAACCTATTAAATGAATAAACAAAACTAAAAACAGAACTGAAAATAAAAGAAAAAGAAAAAACTAGGGGACCATTTAGTCCCGACTGGTATTACGAGCCGGGACTAAAGGGTGCTGCTGCGTGGCCCCACTGGCAGCATTCTTTAGTCCCGGCTGGTAATACCAACCGAGATTAAAGGCGAGGTTTTAGCCCCGGTGCATTGCGCTAGGACTAAAAAGGAGGGGCGGCTTTAGTCCCGGAAGGTAGTTCCGACTTGAAATCCGGGACTAAAGCCTCTTGCCGGCCAAGACTAAAGGCCGATCGTGTAGCAGTGACGGGTCGATTTGGCCAAATATGAGAATGCGTTTGGGGGCAATAAAGTTACCCTTGTAGACAGAGTGGGTGGTGGCTTTTGTGCTGTATGGGAAAAGATGTATACTTCTTGCATGTTGATATTTATCATTTCGAGAAATGTTGTAGTCTGTGTAATGAGCGAACTCATACTTTTTTTTGGCTTCTCACTGTAGAGTTACCGTGCGTTTGACTCGTGGAATATCGAGTTGACGCCTCATGTTATACAAATTATTAGTAATGTTCAAACCTACTCCCTCTGTCCATGAAAAAATCAATTTCTAGAGTTGTTTTAAGTCAACTTTTTTAAATTTTAACCAAATTTCTAGAAAAAATACTTAGATTTATTGTATCAAATTAATATTATTAGATATTTTCATATGATACGTATTTTATGTCAAGATGTTATTATTCTTTTCTATAAAGTTAGTTAAATTTAAAAAAGTTTGACTGACACGGCTTTTAGGAATTGATTCTTTCGTAGACGAAGAGAGTATCTCTACTATAATTAAAATCTTCTCCAGGCAAATTCCACCTGTAAGATCAACGACTTACAGCACATATGCTACAGATTTAACGGCCTAGATTAGAAATATGATCACGACCTTACACACCCTCTGCCTCGTTTCAATCATACATCACACAAATTCACCACGCGTGGGGCTCCGTCGCCCGCCGCGAGCGCGGCCGCAGCTCACCCGGCCGCCGTTGCTCGGCCGCCGCTGCCTGCTCCGGTGCTGTGCCGCCCGACGCGCCCGCCAGAGCTGCGCCAGTCAGTTCGCCCACCCGTCCTCGCAGCGCGCTGCCCGACCATCGCCCGCCACCCGTCGCCTGATGCGCCTCCTACCGCGAGCGCGGCCGCAGCTCACCCGGT
>NC_012878.2:27504523-27506103 GCF_000003195.3 Sorghum bicolor
TCTTCCATAGTTCCTGCTTCAAATTAGTAAAGAAGTAATATCCTGTTAATGGCTTTAGTATTTGCATGAGTTTGTTCATGCAGTACGTTATTTCACTTGAATAACAGAATCAGTTTGATGTGAGAATAGATGAAGCTCATTAGCTTTTTTCAGTCTAATTCACCAGATTGTCAGATCAATTTATCAAGACTTGGAATGGTCTCAGTTTGAGTATTTATGCAATACAATTATACAAATTGCTTATAGTAAAATATTCTATCTGTTGATTGCTAAATTTGGTAAATGTGTTCCTAAATTACAAAAGTTGGTGCTAATTTAGTCTTCAATATTCAGGCTTTAATTTGTGGTTTTGCTCCTGGTTCAGTATTCAAGACTGAAAATTTCTTGGAACTTTGTAGATCAGTTGTGTTTATCAACTTTTCTACATAGCATTTGTTAAAACCAAATATATGTTCCCAAATGAAGTACCGTAATTTTCATATAGACTTTTTTTTGTTAGTGGGGTAGGTTTGTTTTTTAGTTTTATGATTTATTTTAGTTTTGTAATTTTTTTTCTAAGTGTCACCGTAGCGTTAGCACGGGCAATATACTAGTTATAGATAGGTTAAGTCTTATGCTCGTTTTCATTGTGCACAAAATGTCTTTCATGCAATTTTAGCGTCCTATATTATTATTAAGGTGTAATTTACCATAATAAACGGTAGAATTTTATTTAATTTAAGCCCAACTTGGCTAACAATGAGCTGCATAGGATCTGCTAACGTAAATTTCTTTTATTTTTTGCCCTGTATTTCGTAGGATGACTTTCTATACTGAGGCCTTGTTTACTTCCCAAAAATTTTGCAAAATTTTTCAGATTCTCCGTCACATCGAATCTTTACACGTATGCATGAAGTATTAAATATAGATAAAAGTAAAAATTAATTGCACAGTTTGGTCGGAATTGACGAGGCGAATCTTTTGAGTTTAGTTAGTCCATAATTAGACAATATTTATCAAATACAAACGAAAACGCTACTATTTATATTTTGCAAAATTTTTTGAAAGTAAACAAGTCCTGAGCTAACGGAGAATCAATGTGATTTGTCCACGGATAACGACATCATCTGGAGCTCTTCTCTGTGAACTGGATCTCAGTCGAGACCCTACAAAAACGCGCGCGCGGCCCGACCAGAAACGCTCTAAGAATCCTCCTCTCCGTCAAACAAAGGCGGGCACTTCGCACAGAGTGGTTGCAGCCGCGCCGAGTCAAGCACGGCGATCATCGTCGACGCACGCACCGGCGGCGCCGCGCGGCCGCTATGGAGCAGTACGCGGAGACGACGGCCAGAGAGAGGGCGCAGGAGGACAAGACCAAGAACGCCAGGATCGACGACTGGCTCCCCATCACTTCGTCCCGCACCGCCAAATGGTACTACTCGGCCTTCCACAACGTCACGGCCATGGTCGGCGCTGGCGTGCTCGGCCTCCCCTTCGCCATGTCGCAGCTCGGATGGTACGTGCGTACGCATTTACTCCAATAATCCAAATTCCTACATGGGTATATTATATATATATCTTGTGCATGTACGCTGCTGAGG
>NC_012878.2:27506499-27512470 GCF_000003195.3 Sorghum bicolor
AATTCCTACGGGGCTTGGGCACGGTGGTGATCGTGATGTCGTTCGTGATCACACTGTACACACTGTGGCAGATGGTGGAGAATTGGAGATGCACGAGATGATCCCCGGCAAGCGCTTCGACCGCTACCACGAGCTCGGGCAGCACGCGTTCGGGGACCGGCTCGGGCTCTGGATCATCGTGCCGCAGCAGCTCATCGTCGAGGTCGGCACCGACATCGTCTACATGGTCACCGGCGGGCAGTGCCTGCGCAAGTTCCACGACCTCGTCTGCAGGGGCCGCTGCAAGGACATCCGGCTCACCTACTGGATCATCATCTTCGGCTCCGTCCACTTCCCCCTCTCCCAGTTCCCCAACTTCAACTCCATCTCCGCCGTGTCCGCCGCCGCGGCGGTCATGTCGCTCACCTACTCCATGATCGCCTTCGTCACGTCGGTGGTCAAGGGAGCCGAGGAGGCCACGGTCGCCGGCGCCGTCGTCGACTACGGTCTCAGGGCGAACACGACGTCCGGCCGGGTGTTCGGCGTGCTCAACGGGCTGGGAGCCGTGGCGTTCGCGTACGCGGGTCACAACGTGGTGCTGGAGATCCAGGCCACCATCCCGTCCACCCCGGAGAAGCCGTCCAAGAAGCCCATGTGGCTCGGCGTCGTGGTGGCCTACGCCATCGTCGCGCTCTGCTACTTCTGCGTCGCCTTCGCCGGGTACTACGCCTTCGGGAACTCCGTGGAGCCCAACGTGCTCATCTCCCTCGACAAGCCGCGGTGGCTCATCGCCGCCGCCAACCTCATGGTCGTCGTCCACGTCGTCGGCAGCTACCAGGTGTACGCCATGCTGGTGTTCGACATGATCGAGACCGTGCTCGTCATGAAGCACAAGTTCACCCCGGGGATCCGCCTGCGCTTGATCGCTCGCTCCGCCTATGTCGGTGAGTCACATGCAATGCATGCAGCTTGATTCCATTGACAACTTGCATTGATCGACATGGACTGCGAAAAATTAGACATCCCTTGCCTTCCACGTGTATGCAGCGGCGACCATGTTTGTGGGCATGACCTTCCCGTTCTTCGACGGCCTTCTTGGCTTCTTCGGCGGCTTCGGGTTCGCTCCAACCACATACTATGTATGTACTGTACCACATCAAGCTAAGCTTTCACTCTAGATTCTTGATTGTTAACTGGAATGCACGCGGGGGATCGATCGACGTGAACTAGATGTTTTAGTGTTCTGATTCCATGATGTTCAGATCCCTTGCATCATCTGGCTCATGCTGCGCAAGCCGAAGAAGTACAGCCAATCATGGTTCATCAACATTGTAAGTTCGGTTCACTGATTGCTCATTTCTTGAGATCTGTTCATGTTCTTACGATGCTTGATGGCTGTGTTTTTTTGTTAATTTCGGCAGATCTGCATCGTGATCGGAGTGCTGTTGACGCTCATCTCACCCATTGGAGGCTTGCGGCAGATCATTCTTGACGCAAAGAGCTTCAAGCTGTACTCTTGAGCATCCAAGCATCCAGAAGCAGAACTTAGGAACAGAGATAAGAGGCTACTTTTGTCTCGTTTTCGTTTTGTCTGATGATGAGACGCAATCTATTAATTTCAAGTTTTCAGTGTTATCTCATCATCGCCTATACTTACTGGAGTTTTGGCCACATGGGTCCACTTCACAATTTTGAGCTTCTTCTTCGCCTTGGTCTATACTTACTGGAGTTTTGGCCACATGGGTCCACTTCACAATTTTGGGCTTCTTCTTCGCCTTGGTTCGAGATTTGTGAAAAACCCTACAGAGAAATTAGTTGCCATATTTTTTTTACTTTGAATAACAAAATTTAGAAAGAAACACGTGTCAATAGTAGCAGGATACAAAACACTCACTCATCTATCATAGATTTCAACCCACTCAAGTCTGTCTTGCGGCCTCTATTAGAGTCTACGTACAACACCTTCAGCCACTTGGGAATGATGATGTTACGGTGCGTCTTGCTGCGAAGGAAGTAGGGAGGAAAGATGGGCAGGTGAGGGCACAGCAGACGGCGGCGAGTTGGAGCCGTGGCTGGCTGCTGTAGATTCGAGAGCTAGGAGGAAGGAGGCACCAGGCGCCCTAGGGAGATATAATCTCAATCCTGGGTTAAGCCCTTTTCATTAACGAAGTCGAACTCTTATAGTCTTTTACATAATAGGATAAGGAAATCTGAGTTCCCAACAAACTCTAGCTAATAACTCTCTGTAAATAGAATTAAATAACTAAGATTTCTAAAAATCTGTTGGCACCGTGACTGGGCAACTGTGCGCAGCACAGACCCCCCTAATCAGCCACTAGCTGCCCTATCTCGCCTTCTATATATATTGCCGGTCATAACATCTCTCCCGTCCTTCGGAAACAGCTCGTCCTCGAGCTGGAACGTCGGATAAGCCGCGCGAAAATCCTCCACAGGCTCCAGAATGTTAGACAAAATGATACTGAAAACTCTCCAGTACTGCTCAGTATTTTTCCTAGTTAGTTTTCACTTATGGTGTAGATTAATATTCACGTTTGTGATAAAAAAAACACGCGTCTGTAGAACTTGGTTTACTACATGGCCGAAATTACACGTAGCAGCGCTTCTTATAAAAACGACATGAAACACCACAGATAAAATACAACACAGACTTGTTGACTTAATGACAAAATGCTAGTTCAAATTAAATTGACCGGTAGCCCCAACACATGGACAACTCGATCTTAAAGTGTCAACTGCATATTAAAAGTGCCAAGACATGAGTGTTATTTGTCTCTATCTAAGCTTTATCATCTTTTTTTGAACATCCTCATGATAATGAAACTCATCGCGAAAGGGCCTCTAGCCTAGTCGTTAGAGCACCTGAGCCAGCAGATCTGAGTTCGACTCTCTGTGGAAGCGAATTTAAACAGATCTGCATTATCAAAAAAAGGCTAGGGTTTCCCTTGCTGACTTCGGTCAAAGATAATGAAACTCACCATTTTCGTCAAGGATCTGTTCCACAATGAACAGGGGGATCTTCTCTCTAATATCATTCAAGGTGATTAGAGTGGACATAAAATCAAATTCCTGTAAAACAACAGTAGCAAGACGATGTAAGTTCATAATTAAGTTATCTTGTATTGCATTTGAAACAACTCTAAAAAAACATCAAGAGACTTTCTACAAGACGTGAAAGAAGCAAATTTATGTGATGCGTTGATCGTAAGAAGAAGATCGAGCACCATGTTATTTTACTATTAATATATAGACATGTCAAACATTTTAGATAAAATACATAAATATATCTGGTGTAACCATCTATATAAATTGAATATATATGCCATGCTGATTGGAAAAGGCCTCACTTTCCCTTAAATTATTCTCTTTCTCTTCTTATTAATTCTTCTCATATTTGATTTAGCATATGCTTTTACCCCTGTGCAGACATTACCTATCTCCACTATGAGATCTCTGAACATTAAAAAGAATCTCCTGATTAAGGCCCTGTTTAGTTTTCCACCCAAAAATTTTTCATCCATCCCATCGAATCTTTGGACACATGCATGGAACATTAAATGTACATAAAAAAATAAACTAATTACACAGTTTGGTTGAAAATTACAAGACGAATCTTTTAAGCCTAGTTAGTCCATGATTAGCCTTAAGTGCTACAGTAACCCAAATGTGCTAATGACAGATTAATTATGCTTAATAAATTTGTCTTGCAGTTTCCTGACGAGCTATGTAATTTGTTTTTTTATTAGTTTCTAAAAACTCCTCTCGACATCCTTCCGACATATCCGATGTGACACCTAAAAAATTTTCATCTCCAATCTAAACAGGGCCTAAAAGGAATCTCCTTGGTGGTTTTTCTACATCGTTGCGTCTAGCAGCAGGGGAGGAGAGGAGCAAACACTCACACTGAAGTGGCTGGAACTTAGGTTAGTACACACTCTGATCTTTGAGCTGTTAATAAGCTGCTTCTTCACTTACGTTAAGCTCTACTTCTACAGATGTAGCAAAAAAACAAAAATAGATAATTAGCCTGATATTCAAGCAACCATTTTTTTAAAACACTGTAATGATTGCTTCAGTTTAAAAAAATTGATTGCTTGAGTTTTTAAAAAATGAAGTTAAAAAAAATTAAGTTTTGTTGCCTCTCACATTTACTTATCCTAGCTACTAAAACAAAACAAAACAACTCAAACTTGTACGAAAAAAGGCCCAATCAATGCTAGCTGCTAACAGCACAAACACTAACAATAAGCGGCAATGCCGCAAACATTTCTAGTAACATTTCTAGTAAGCAAATAGATCTGTTGTACCTTAGAATCATCCAATTTGGTCTATCGCATCACAAGCATCATGTTGTAGGACGCATATAACCCACATGTGTTGTTCAGAGGTTGCTGCAAGCACTGCGAACAGATCACATACGCGCGATTAATAATGGTATTGAAACACAGTTCACATTTGGAATTGGAAGTGAAGCACCTATACTTACTAGAGTTTTGGCCACATGGGTCCACTTCACAATTTTGGGCTTCTTCTTGGCCTTGGTTTGGGATTTGCAAAAAGCCCTACACAAAAATTAGTTGCCACATTTTTTACTTTGAATAACAAAATTTAAAAAGAAACACGTGTCAATAGCAGGATACAAAACGCTCACTCATCTATCAAGATTTCAACCCACTAAAGTCTATCTTGTGGTCTCTATTGGAGTCTATGTACAACACCTTCAGCTACTTGAGAATGATGATAAAATCCAGTGATCACCACTGTTATACGGAAACATCACATACTATTTCTTGGTATGTTTCCTTAGTCCTTTTTCCAGATACTGCACACTAAAATCTCTAGACCTGGTCAAGTTTTCAACCGACAATGCATGTGGATCAAGAAGGCCAACTAGCACCGACATGTCCCTAGCTTCTACAATCGGTCATCTAGGAATGAAGAAGCATACAAAAGCAATTTAGCAAGGAAATATATGAAGAACATCCCTAGTTACAAATGGACAAGTCTAAAATATAAGAAATTGTACTTACCACATCACGTAACAAAGAATGGACATTTTCAATGCATCTAGTGTGAAGAGGTCAAAGATATCTTCAAATCCCACAGGGAATTCCATAGTTTTTATTCAAGCAAAAAATGCTCGCTCCTGATCATAGCAAAAAATAGGGAGCTCTTGTTCTGTCCACATGCGTTCATGTAGTGAGCATGAAGAGCAACACATCCAGGCCCTGCCTTATCAAGTTTTGTATCGGGTAGCATTGGCTGTCCAAATAGGAAGTCAGGATTGGACTAAAACCAAACATGAGCACGTTCAGACTATTTTGTGTGTTGTGCCACCCGCTGTCTGAACCCCCTGCTGCTTCTGCTTGTCAACCACCTTCTGAACTAGTTTGGTGTTACCCTTGGCTGTTGTAGAGGGTCACCCCTGCTGCTTTTGCTTGTCAACCACCTTCTCAACCATTTTGGTGTCACCCTTGCCTAGTTTAGGGGGTCGCCGAGGTGCAATTGGAGGCTTTGTGTTTGTGAGCTTATTTTCTTTGTTGCCTACCACATGTGCCATGGAAGCATAGTTTCATACAGTAGCGTCATTTGCTTTCTCATTTAATGAGGGTGACACTTTGGGTTCCACAAGGACATTTAGATTGCTTTTGGCTAACCCAGATGTTGGAAGTTTTACTGAGATAGAAGAGAACCATGGTGATACCTGTTGACAGTTGATAACGTCAACTTTTATTACAACTTTAGACCTGAAGGAAAACCTGAAAACACACTAGTCTAGGGTTTTATCTGACAATTTCCATGAGTTTTGTATATTCTGTATTTTCCAGGGTGAATTTCAGGAAAGCTGAAAAGAGGGACTCTAGTGCAAAATAAACACGAAAACGTATTCGCCACGGGAAACATCATGAGAAGACTCAGGAAGGATCGAGAAGGCACTCAGAGCAACGGGGGGGGGGGGGGGGGGGGGGGGACT
>NC_012878.2:30712470-30716044 GCF_000003195.3 Sorghum bicolor
AAAAGGAAAGGGGCAAAGAGGTCCGTTTCCAGAGGCACGTCAGCATTCCCGTTTTAGGTTTCGCATCCGCGGATCCTACCATATGCTAAGAAATCCATTTGGACGCACTCCAATAGAACTCCTAGATGACATGTGTCATATAGAATCTCGCTTTGGTCTGTTTGGAGACAGAGGTAGTTTTGGTGCAAGATAGGTACACAGTTTGCGCCTAATGCATCATAGGCTAAGAAACCATTTTGGATGCACCCTGATGATACTCCAGGGTAAAGGGGCTCAAGTGGAAGCTCAGTTTGCTTTGTTTGGAGATAGTGCTAATCTTGATGCAAGATAGGTGCACGAATTGCATCGAACGTACCATATGCTTAGAAATATATTTGGAAGCACCCAATAGAACTCCTAGATGACGTGTGTCATATAGAATTTCACTTCGGTCTCTTTGGAGATAGTGTTAGTTTCGGTGCAAGATACGTACACGATTTGTGCCTAATGCACCATAGGCTAAGAAACTATTTTGGACGCACGCGATGGTACTCCTTGGTGAAGAGGCTCATGTGGAATCTAGGTTCTGTCTGTTTGGAGATAGTTCTAATCTTGATGCAAGATAGGTGCACGGTTTGCATAGAACATACCACATGCTTAGAAATCAATTTGGACACACCCGATGGAACTGTAGATGCACCCGATGGAACTATTAGATGAAGTGTATCATATGGAATCTCGCTTCAGTCCAGTTGGAGATAGTATTAGTTTTGGTGCAAGATAAGTGCATGGTTTGTGCCCAGTGCACCATAGGCTCAGAAACCGTTGTGGAAGTTCCCGATGGTACTCCTAGGTGAAGAGGCTGAAGTGAAAGCTCGATTCGGTCTGTTTGGAGATAGTGCTAATCTTGATGAAAGATAGGTGTACGGTTTGCGTGGAACGTACCATATTCTCAGAAATCAATTTGGAACCCGATAGAACTCCTAGATCATGTGTGTCATATGGAATCTCGCTTCATTCTGTTTGGAGACAGTGTTAGTTTAGGTGCAAGATTGGTGCATGGTTTGCGCATAATGCACCATAGGCTCAGAAACCATTATGGAAGCACCCGATGATAATCTTAGTTGAAGAGGCTCAAGTGGAAGGTCGGTTCGATCTATTTGGAGATAGTGCTAATCTTGATGCAAGATAGGTGCACGGTTTCCATGGAACATACCATATGCTAAGAAATCCATTTAGACGCACTCCAATAGAACTCCTAGATGACATGTGTCATATAGAATCTCACTTCGATCTGTTTGGAGATAGAGGTAGTTTTGGTGCAAGATAGGTACACAGTTTGCGCCTAATGCATCATAGGCTAAGAAACCATTTTGGATGCACCCGAAGATACTCCTGGGTAAAGGGGCTTAAGTGGAAGCTCAGTTTGCTTTTGTTTAGAGATAGTGCTAATCTTTATGCTAGATAGGTGCACGAATTGCATGGAACGTACCATATGCTTCAAAATATATTTGGAAGCACCCAATAGAACTCATAGATGACGTGTGTCATATAGAATCTCACTTGGGTCTCTTTGCAGATAGTTGAAAGCCCTAGTTTGGTTTTGGATAATTGATGAAACCCTAGTACTAACCTCTATGCTAAGTGTGTCTAGACTTAATGAGGTTGGTACATTCCAAGTGACAAAGCAAATGATGATCATGGTGATGATGATGATGACCACAAGATGATCAAGTGCTCAACATTGAAAAGAAGAAAGAGAAAAACAAAACCTTATGGAGATCAAGGCAAAGGTATTGCTTAGGGTTTTGGTTTTGGTGATCAAGACACCATAGAGGGTGTGATCACATTTAGGATAGATAGCCGTACTATAAAGAGGGGAATTCTTTGGCTAAGCGGTTATTAAGTGCCACTAGGTGTCATTGTTCATGTGCATGCATTTAGAACCTAGTGAGCTAACTTAACTCCTTCGAAGAAAATGTTTGTGAAAATGCTAACACACGTGCACAAGTTGGTCTACACTTGGTGGTGTTAGCACACTTTGAGAAGGAGATGGAGTTTGAAGGGTAGAGAGAGGATGGGTACTTGAAGCATACACAAAATGTGGGTTTGTGGTATCCCAAAGGTGCAAAGTTTGAACTTGTTGGCTATTCCGGTTCCGACTATGCGGGATGCAAAGTTGAGAGAAGAAGCACATCGGGCACATTTCAACTTTTGGGTAGATCACTTGTCTCATGGTCATCCAAGAAGCAAAATAGTGTTGCACTATCAACAGCCGAAGCCGAGTACATTGCGGCCGGTAGTTGTTGTGCACAAATCTTATGGATGAAGGCAACATTGAAGGACTTTGGAATCAACTTCAAACAAGTGCCATTGCTATGTGACAATGAAAGTGCCGTGAAGCTCACCAACAGTGCGGTTCAGCACTCAAGAACAAAGCACATAGATGTCCGCCATCACTTCATTAGAGATCACCAACAAAAAGGGGACATTTGCATTGAGAGTATAGGCACCGATGATCAACTTGCCGATATATTCACAAAGCCACTTGATGAGAAGAGGTTTTGCAAGCTAAGGAATGAATTGAACATACTTGACTTCTCAAATATGTGTTGATGCACCCCCACTTTATGACATGCCTCTCCTTCGAGCAAAGCAAGGTGAAATTGTTTGACATGTCATTCATCCTATGATAAGGACATGCTTAGTGCATCTAGTCATTCCTTGCATGTCTTAGGATCATTCATGAAAATCAAATGAACTTGATGCTTGTATGTTACCATTATTGCTTCTATGCTTGACTTAATCTAGTGGTAGCATATGACATGTTTGTGGGCTTGCAATCCTAGTGTTTGATCTAGAATATGAGCTATAAGTGTTTAACTCAACATGGTACAAGATAACCCTCATTTGGAGGTGTGAAGAAGCTTGTCCTTGGATCAAACCGAGTTAAATATCTTAGGCAAGTAATCTAGATTGGACCAATTTTGGGAAAAATGATCTCACTTCACATGGTTTCACACTAACCTATCTAAAATTTGAGCTCACCTTTCGTGGTCATTGATGATAAAGGGGGAGAAAATTTCCCAAAGATTTAAGATAGGGAAGTAACATGTTAAAATAAGGGGATCAATTAAAATTTTGAAGCACACAAGTAGGGGGAGCAAGCTCATAAACTTGTATGTTGCATTCGTATGTGCATGACATATGATTGCATTTGCATTAGCTTTAGAACTTTTCTCTCCGATACCTTGCTTGTGTGGTGTATGCTAGTTGTAAGTTTGATTGATGAAATGAAGAACTAGCATGCATAGGTAGTGTAACTAGACCTTTATTTGTTTCACAAGTGGTACTAGAATCTTGTTTTAAATGTTGATCTCACGAGGTGTTCTAGTTTTGTGAATGTCTAGTTACTAATGGTGCTAAGGATGGTGTATATTGGCAACTCCGATTGGTATCACGCTTCAAAGGTCCATTCTTTACACCTTAGCATCACTTGGTAGAAATTGACTCCTATATTTAACGCAGCACACTGGTGTACCGCCATCTTCTGCAGCGTGGCCTGCCGTCTTGCGTTTTCCTTGGGCGCCTTTCT
>NC_012878.2:30720377-30727286 GCF_000003195.3 Sorghum bicolor
ATTGGCATGAGTTGGTGATTATTTGTGGCCATCTCCCGGTGATTGTGAGGGGTCTTGTACCTTCCCCGGCGGAGAGCCCAAAGGTAACTCTAGTAAAGTGCTCGTGTCATTGAGTTACCTCACTTGTGGGTAGGTTCTTGTGGTGTCCGAGTGAGGACGAGGTTCGTGCTACACCTCTTAGCCACCGAACCACCAAGTGTTGGTCGACACAACGGGGACGTAGCATGCCGGCAAGCATGTGAACCTCGGGAGAAAAATTGGTGTCTCAATTGTGATTGTTTGGCATTCTCCCGGTGCTTGATTGTTTATATTGGTGATTGGTTCATCCCCTACACGGCGGTATAAATATCTTTTCCTATCTTTACTTAACGCAAACTAGTGTAATTAGTTTAGTTGCTTACTTTGCCTTGTGTAGCTTAGTTCTCTAGTGTAACTTGTAGAGACTTAGTTCTTGTGTGCATAGTGATCATAGCAACTAGAATTGCTGGGTAGGTGGCTAGCAATAACCCCCTTTAGAGCTAGCGCAAAAAGCTTCGCTTTGTTATTTACTAACCTTTTGCTCTAGTGAGTCTGTAGAATTTTTAAATAGGCTATTCACCCCCCCTCTAGCCATATTAGAACCTTTCAATAGTGTTAGTTTCGGTGCAAGATAGGTACATGTTTTGTGCCTAATGCACCATAGGCTAAGAAACTATTTTGGACGCACGCGATGATACTCCTTGGTGAAGAGGCTCATGTGGAATCTTGGTTCTGTCTATTTGGAGATAGTTCTAATCTTGATGCAAGATAGGTGCACAGTTTGCATGGAACATACCATATGCTCAAAAATCAATTTGGACAAACCCGATGGAACTACTAGATGAAGTGTATTATATGGAATCTAGCTTCGGTCCAGTTGGAGATAGTATTAGTTTTGGTGCAAGATAGTTGCATGGTTTGTGCCCAGTGCACCATAGGCTCAGAAATTGTTATGGAAGTTCCCGATGGTACTCCTAGGTGAAGAGGCTCAAGTGAAAGCTCGGTTCGGTCTGTTTGGAGATAGTGCTAATCTTGATGAAAGATAGGTGTATGGTTTGCATGGAACGTACCATATTCTCAGAAATCAATTTGGACGCACCCGATAGAACTCCTAGATCATGTGTGTCATATGGAATCTCGCTTCGGTTTGTTTGGAGACAGAGTTAGTTTTGGTGCAAGATAGGTACACAGTTTGCGCCTAATGCATCATAGGCTAAGAAACCATTTTGGATGCACCTGATGATACTCCTGGGTAAAGGGGCTCATGTGGAAGCTCAGTTTTCTTTTGTTTGGAGATAGCGCTAATCTTGATGCAAGATAGGTACACGAATTGCCTGGAACGTACTATATGCTTCGAAATATATTTGGAAGCACCCAATAGAACTCCTAGATGACGTGTGTCATATAGAATCTCACTTCGGTCTCTTTGGAGATAGTGTTAGTTTCGGTGCAAGATAGGTACACGGTTTGTGCCTAATGCACCATAGGCTAAGAAACTATTTTGGACGCACACGATGGTACTCCTTGGTGAAGAGGCTCAAGTGGAGTCTTGGTTCTGTCTGTTTGGAGATAGTTCTAATCTTGATGTAAGATAGGTGCACGGTTTGTATAGAACATACCATATGCTCAGAAATCAATTTCGACAAACCCGAAGGAACTGTAGATGGACCCGATGGAACTACTGATGAAGTGTATCATATGGAATCTCGCTTCGGTCCAGTTGGAGATAGTATTAGTATCGATGCAAGATAGTTGCATGGTTTGTGCCCAGTGCACCATAGGATCAGAACCATTGTGGAAGTTCCCGATGGTACTCCTAGGTGAAGAGGCTCAAGTGAAAGCTCGGTTTGGTCTGTTTGGAGATAGTGCTAATCTTGATGAAAGATAGGTGTACGGTTTGCATGGAACGTACCATATTCTCAAAAATCAATTTGGACACACCCGATAGAACTCCTAGATCATGTGTGTCATATGGAATCTCGCTTCAATCTGTTTGGAGATAGTGTTAGTTTAGGTGTAAGATTGGTGCATGGTTTGTGCATAATGCACCATAGGCTCAGAAACCATTATGGAAGCACCCGATGATAATCCTAGGTGAAGAGGCTCAAGTGGAAGATCGGTTCGATCTGTTTGGAGATAGTGCTAATCTTGATGCAAGATAGGTGCACGGTTTGCATGGAACATACCATATCCTAAGAAATCCATTTGGACGCACCCCAATAGAACTCATAGATGACATGTGTCATATGGAATCTCGCTTCAGTCTGTTTGGAGACAGAGTTAGTTTTGGTGCAAGATAAGTACACAGTTTGCGCCTAAGGCATCATAGGCTAAGAAACCATTTTGGATGCACCCGATGATACTCCTGGGTAAAGGGGCTCAAGTGGAAGCTCAGTTTGCTTTGTTTGGAGATAGTGCTAATCTTGATGCAAGATAGGTGCACGAATTGCATGGAACGTACCATATGCTTAGAAATATATTTGGAAGCACCCAATAGAACTCCTAGATGACGTGTGTCATATAGAATCTAACTTCAGTCTCTTTGGAGATAGTGTTAGTTTCGGTCCAAGATAGGTACACGGTTTGTGCCTAATGCACCATAAGCTAAGAAACTATTTTGGACGCACACGATGGTACTCCTTGGTGAAGAGGCTCAAGTGGAATCTTGGTTCTGTCTGTTTAGAGATAGTTCTAATCTTGATGCAAGATAGGTGCACGGTTTGCATGGAACATACCATATGCTCAGAAATCAATTTAGACAAACCCGATAGAACTACTAGATGAAGTGTATCATATGGAATCTCGCTTTGGTCCAGTTGGAGATAGTATTAGTTTCGGTGCAAGATAGTTGCATGGTTTGTGCCTAGTGCACCATAGGCTGACAAATCATTGTGGAAGTTTCCGATGGTACTCCAAGGTCAAGAGGCTCATGTGAAAGCTCGGTTCTGTTTGTTTGGAGATAGTGCTAGTCTTGATGCAAGACAGGTGTACGGTTTGTATGGAACGTACAATATTCTCGGAAATCAATTTGGACGCACTGATGAGGACATCAACACCAGCGATACATCCTTTCCGACACAACCTATAGCTGGTCCTCTTACTCGTTCTCGTGTTCGTCAACTTAATAATCAAGTGAGTTCCTTGATAAGCTCGTGTCCATCTTGTTTAGACAATGGAAACGCGTGCACTCTTGTTTTGATTAGGAACCAAGGAGAAGACCGAAAGGGAGAAGGAATCACGCTCGCTGGATTCCGACAGCAGCAAAGCGCCAACTTGTGACCGTTACCACGGTTGCATACGGATTCGGATTCAGGCGCTTCAGGACTTGTTGGAAAGCGTATCAAGTCTACTTTCATATGAATCAAGTCCCACGTCGATACCTGTTCGGCAGCAGCGGCAATGATCCAATTACCGTTGATAGGTCTTGCTGTCCAGGGTGCTGCGTCACCTCATTTTGGGCTGATGGCCCATGTATCAAGTTGGGTCCATTAGGGACGCGTCCTAGGGTGGGAGAACGACCCAACACCTCTTTGGTCATCAATCCATCTACTTATATCCCTCTAGAGTCGCCATGGTCGTTGGGTTTTGTTTAGATCAAGTTTAGCCTTCGCTACTTGCTTGTAGGCGCGCGTGCAGGATCAGCCGCCCGTCTCGTTGTCTTCGGAACCCCATTGTTGATTAAGATTCAGTTTGAAACCTTCAATTCATCTTGCAAATTCAGTGCTTGTTTCCTCGTTCTTGCTAGTTCTTCGATTGCTTGCAGGACGGGAGCCCTAGGGGCTGGTTGTCGCGCTCCACAAGATCGTGACGGCTATTGGACGTGGTGTATCGGTTGCTAAGGCGCGGTCTTGAGGGCTGTATTCGGGCCGTGAACGTCATCTCCATCCACCAATCGAGTTATCCCCGTCTCTCATCAAAAGATCGGGCAAAAACCCTTGCGGGTTCGCATCAGTTGGTAATCAGAGCAAGGTTCTTCGGTGAGAGACTTCTAATCCTTTGCTGTTTTTAATTAATTTCCTATAGTCTAGAAAAGCCAAAAAAAATATAGTAGATTAGTTTTTCCATAATCCTATTAAACCTTTGTGCCTTGGCTAGTATCGTTTTAGTTAGGGCTTGTTGAATTTGCGTTGCTTTGGTTTGTGTCGAGTTGCTGGTCTTAGTGTCTAGTCCTTTAGAGTTTCGAGTTTTTGTCACCATCTATACACAGCTAAGTATTACCATATCTTCTCTCTGTCAAATCTGTTGCGAAGTCCGAATTGAACTGTGGTCTTGGTCCGGATCGAGTAGAGTTCCAATCTGAGTTCCACCAACGTGATAAAAAAATGAAGGAAACCGAGTAGAACTCGGCAATAGGTGGAATCCGTTTTGTGGTTGGTTCTGAGTGGAAACCGAATAGAACTTGGAGTCCGCTTGTTAATATAGCCTGAACTCCGTCTATGTGAGTCCTTCTGTGATCTAAAAAGAAAGATAACTCCATACTTGTTCGGCCTTACTCTAGAGAAAGATAACCCCTGTACTTTCGGAAAAAAGTGTGTGTAGCGAATTGCTCTTTTGTATTCCTTTGTTCATATAATCAGTTTTTGAGGTTGCCCAAAAAAAATAAAAAAAATAAAAAAAAGAGAAGATTCAAAAGAGAAAAAAGGGGTTGTTTTTCATTTTGATTTTAGGTTTGTTCCACCTTGTTTTCGGGGGTGTGCTGTGGTTTTCCTTTGTGTCCAGGCTCGCGTCTCTAGCACGGTCTAGCCTAGGACCAGCACAGTACCATCGTCGAACGCTTATTCAGCTCGCTTTTATAACTAACGTGGTGCTAGTTCGTTCCTTGTTTCAGCCCACCTATAGCTCCACATAATCTACAGCTTGACAGGTCTTGTGCTGCAGCACCGATACACTTCGTCCATTGCTGTACACTTGTTGGCAGACGACCCCTCCTGTCAAGCAAGGTAAGAATTGGTAAGAACTTGTGTTACAGGTTGAGTGTGAGCGACTTGCTGTAGCTACATCCTAGTAGTTGTAGGGCTTTTATTTCTTCACTTGCCTTTTTGTTGTCTTTGTCTTTGAACCATGCCAGGGGCAGATGATGGTAACGAAACACCACATACACCTCGCACTAAGGGCATCATACAACATTTTGAAAGGAAAGTGAAGCTGCACACAGAGGGACTTGATAACGACTTGCAGGTGACAAATGAAAAGCTGGGGCAGTTGGAGGCTACGTAGATTGCCACAAACAACAAGCTCACAAGTTTGGAGGAATCCGTTGCTAGTGTGGACAAAAGCCTTGCTGCTCTCCTAAGGCGATTTGATGATTTCCACACCGAAGATAAAGAGAAGCATAAAGAAGAAAAGGAGGGAGATCGAGAGCACGGTAGTCATGAAGATGACTACACTGGTGATACTGAACATGATGATCAAGACACTCGTGATTGACGTCGCCTTCGTCACAACCATAGAGGTATGGGTGGCAACCGCCGACGCGAGGTACACAATAATGATGATGCTTTCAGTAAGATTAAATTTAAGATACCTCCTTTTGATGGTAAATATGACCCTGATGCTTACATCACTTGGGAGATTGCTGTTGATCAAAAGTTTGCATGTCATGAATTTCCTAAGACTACACGTGTTAGGGCTGCTACTAGTGAGTGTACAGATTTTGCTTCTGTTTGGTGGATAGAACATGGAAAGAAAAATCCTAATAACTTCATTAGAACTTGGGATGCGCTGAAAAGGGCCATGAGAGCTAGATTTGTTCCATCTTACTATGCGCGTGATATGATAAATAAGTTGCAGCAATTAAGACAAGGTGCTAAAAGTGTAGAAGAATATTATCAGGAATTACAAACGGGTATGTTGCGTTGTAACCTAGAGGAGGATGAGGAACCGGCTATGGCTAGATTTTTGGGTGGGTTAAATCAGGAAATTCAGGACATCCTCGCTTACAAAGAATACAATAATGTAACCCGTTTGTTTCATCTTGCTTGTAAAGCTGAAAGGAAAGTGCAGGGACGACGTGCTAGCGCAAAGAGTAATATTTCTGCAGGGAAGGCTAATTCATGGCAGCAACGCATGGCTTCAACTCCATCTACACGTATTTCTACTCCATCATCTAGTGACAAGACTCGAGCTACCCCCACCAATTCAGTTGCGAAGACGATGCAAAAGCCTGCTGCGAGTACTTCATCCGTGGCATCGACGGGTAGAACAAGCAACATACAATGTCACCGGTGCAAGGGATATGGGCACATGATGCGTGACTGTCCAAACAAGCGAGTTATGATTGTTAGGGATGATGGTGAGTACTCATCTGCTAGTGATTTTGATGAGGATACACTTGCACTGCTTGCGACTGACCATGCAGGTAATGAAGATCAAATAGAAGAACATATTAATGCAGGTGAAGCGGACCACTATGAGAGCTTGATCGTGCAGCGAGTGCTTAGTGCACAAATGGAGATGGCGGAGCAAAATCAGCGACACATTTTATTCCAAACAAAGTGTGTCATCAAAGAGCGTTCTTGTCGCATGATCATTGATGGAGGTAGCTGCAACAACTTGGCAAGCAGCGATATGGTGCAGAAGCTTGCCCTCAACACCAAACCACACCCGCATCCCTACTACATCCAATGGCTGAACAACAGTGGTAAGGCAAAGGTAACTAGACTTGTGAGAATTAATTTTTCCATCGGATCCTATAAAGATATTGTTGAATGTGATGTTGTGCCTATGCAAGCTTGTAACATTCTGCTAGGTAGACCTTGGCAATTTGATCGAGATTCTATGCATCATGGTAGATCAAAATCAGTATTCTTTTCTATACCATGATCGCAAAATTGTGTTGCATCCTATGTCCCCTGAAACTATTATGCAAACTGATGTTGCTAGGGCTACTGC
>NC_012878.2:30728040-30731903 GCF_000003195.3 Sorghum bicolor
GCATGCACCTGCCGGGCTTGTGTGAAACACGCTGTGCACCATACAAGGACAAACCCGGAGGAAACAAAGGAAATTCAGCGACAAGTGCAAGAACTACTAGACAAAGGTTATGTCCGAGAATCTCTTAGTCCTTGTGCTGTTCCAGTAATTTTAGTGCCTAAGAATGATGGAACATGGCGTATGTGTGTTGATTGTAGAGCTATTAATAATATCACCATTCGATATCGACACCCTATTCCACGATTAGATGATATGCTAGATGAACTGAGTGGTGCTGTTGTGTTTTCAAAAGTTGATTTACGTAGTGGGTACCACCAGATTCGTATGAAATTGGGAGATGAATGGAAAACTGCTTTCAAAACTAAGTTCGGTTTGTATGAGTGGTTAGTCATGCCTTTTGGGTTAACTAATGCACCTAGTACTTTCATGAGATTAATGAACGAGGTTTTGCGTGCTTTCATTGGGAAATTTGTTGTCGTATATTTTGATGACATATTGATTTACAGCAAATCATTGGATGAACATCTTGATCATTTACGTGCTGTTTTTAATGCACTACGCGAGGCACGTTTATTTGGTAACCTTGAGAAGTGCACCTTTTGCACCGATCGAGTGTCTTTTCTTGGTTATGTTGTGACTCCATAGGGAATTGAGGTTGATCAAGCCATGGTGGAAGCTATACAGGGATGGCCTGTCCCAAATACTATCACCCAGGTAAGGAGTTTCCGAGGACTTGCTGGATTCTATCGCCATTTTGTGAAGGATTTCAGCACCATTGCTGCACCATTGAATGAGCTTACAAAGAAGGGGGTGCCTTTTGATTGGGGCAAAGCACAAGAGAATTCATTCAACATGTTGAAAGATAAGTTAACTCATGCACCTCTACTACAACTTCCTGATTTTAATAAGACTTTTGAGCTTGAATGTGATGCTAGTGGAATTGGTTTGGGAGGTGCTTTATTACAAGAGGGAAAACCTATTGCATATTTTAGTGAGAAATTGAGTGGGCCTGTTCTCAATTATTCAACTTATGATAAAGAACTCTATGCTCTTGTTAGAACATTAGAGACATGGCAGCATTATTTGTGGCCCAAAGAGTTTATTATCCATTCTGATCATGAATCTTTGAAACATATTCGTAGTCAAGGAAAACTGAATCGTAGGCATGCAAAATGGGTTGAATTTATTGAATCTTTTCCTTATATTATTAAGCACAAGAAAGGGAAGGAAAATATTATTGCTGATGCTTTATCACAGAGATATACTTTGCTGAATTGATGTTAAAATTGCATGAAGCCACTAAACAAAACATAGAGCGCATGAATGCTAAGTACAAATGCGCTGGAGATAAAGGTAGAAAGCAATTGATTTTGGAACCTGGGGATTTGGTTTGGTTGCATTTGCGAAAAGATAGATTTCCAGAACTGAGAAAATCCAAATTGATGCCTAGAGCTGATGGTCCTTTTAAAGTGTTGCAACGAATTAATGAGAATGCATATAAGCTTGATCTTCCTGCAGATTTTGGGGTTAGTCCCACATTTAACATTGTAGATTTGAAGCCTTATTTGGGTGAGGAAGATGAGCTTGAGTCGAGGATGACTCAAATGCAAGAAAGGGAGGATGATGAGGACATCAACACCAGCGATACATCCTCTCCGACACAACCTATAGCTAGTCCTCTTACTCGTGCTCGTGTTCGTCAACTTAATAATCAAGTGAGTTCCTTGATAAGCAGAGTCCATCTTGTTTAGACAATGGAAACGCGTGCACTCTTGTTTTGATTAGGAACCAAGGAGAAGACCGAAAGGGAGAAGGACTCACGCTCGCTGGATTCGGACAGCAGCAAAGCGCCAAATTGTGACCGTTACCACGGTTGCATACGGATTCAGATTCAGGCACTTCAGGACTTGTTGGAAAGCTTATCAAGTATACTTTCATATGAATCAAGTTCCACGTCGATACCTGTTCGGCAGCAGCGGCAATGATCCAATTACCGTTGATAGGTCTTGCTGTCCAGGGTGCTGCGTCACCTCATTTTGGGCTGATGGCCCATGTATCAAGTTGGGTCCATTAGGGACGCGTCCTAGGGTTGGAGAACGACCCAACACCTCTTTGGTCATCAATCCATCTACTTATATCCCTCTAGAGTCGCCATGGTCGTTGGGTTTTGTTTAGATCAAGTTTAGCCTTCGCTACTTGCTTGTAGGCGCGCGTGCAGGATCAGCCGCCCGTCTCGTTGTCTTCGGAACCCCATTGTTGATTAAGATTCAGTTTGAAACCTTCAATTCATCTTGCAAATTCAGTGCTTGTTTCCTCGTTCTTGCTAGTTCTTCGATTGCTTGCAGGACGGGAGCCCTAGGGGCTGGTTGTCGCGCTCCACAAGATCGTGACGGCTATTGGACGTGGTGTATCGGTTGCTAAGGCGCGGTCTTGAGGGCTGTAGTCGGGCCGTGAACGTCATCTCCATCCACCAATCGAGTTATCCCCGTCTCTCATCAAAAGATCGGGCAAAAACCCTTGCGGGTTCGCATCAGTTGGTAATCAGAGCAAGGTTCTTCGGTGAGAGACTTCTAATCCTTTGCTGTTTTTAATTAATTTCCTATAGTCTAGAAAAGCCAAAAAAAATATAGTAGATTAGTTTTTCCATAATCCTATTAAACCTTTGTGCCTTGGCTAGTATCGTTTTAGTTAGGGCTTGTTGAATTTGCGTTGCTTTGGTTTGTGTCGAGTTGCTGGTCTTAGTGTCTAGTCCTTTAGAGTTTCGAGTTTTTGTCACCATCTATACACAGCTAAGTATTACCATATCTTCTCTCTGTCAAATCTGTTGCGAAGTCCGAATTGAACTGTGGTCTTGGTCCGGATCGAGTAGAGTTCCAATCTGAGTTCCACCAACGTGATAAAAAAATGAAGGAAACCGAGTAGAACTCGGCAATAGGTGGAATCCGTTTTGTGGTTGGTTCTGAGTGGAAACCGAATAGAACTTGGAGTCCGCTTGTTAATATAGCCTGAACTCCGTCTATGTGAGTCCTTCTGTGATCTAAAAAGAAAGATAACTCCATACGTGGTGTATCGGTTGCTAAGGCACGGTCTTGAGGGCTGTAGTCGGGCCGTGAATGTCATCTCCATCCACCAATCGAGTTATCCCCGTCTCTCATCAAAAGATCGGGCAAAAACCCTAGCGGGTTCGCATCACGCATCCGATAGAACTCCTAGATCATGTGTGTCATATGGAATCTTGCTTCAATCTATTTGGAGACAGTGTTAGTTTAGGTGCAAGATTGGTGCATGGTTTGCGCATAATGCACCATAGGCTCAGAAACCATTATGGAAGCACCGGATAATACACCTAGGTGAAGAGGCTCAAGTGGAAGGTCGGTTCGATCTGTTTGGAGATTGTGCTAATCTTGATGCAAGATAGGTGCATGGTTTGCATGGAACATACCATATGCAATCCATTTGGACACACCCTAATATAACTCCTAGATGACATGTGTCATATCGAATCTCGCTTCGGTCTGTTTGGAGACAGAGTTAGTTTTGGTGCAAGATAGGTATGCAGTTTGCGCCTAATGCATCATAGGCTAAGAAACCATTTTGGATGAACCCGATGATACTCCTGAGAAAAGGGGCACAAGTGGAAGCTCAGTTTGCTTTTGTTTGGAGATAGTGCTAATCTTGATGCAAGATAGGTGCACGAATTGCATGGAACGTCCATATGCTTCGAAATATATTTGGAAGCATCCAATAGAACTCCTAGATGTCGTGTGTCATATAGAATCTCACTTCGGTCTCTTTAGAGATAGTGTAAGTTTCGGTGCAAGATAGATACACTGTTTGTGCCTAATGCACCATAGGCTAGAAAC
>NC_012878.2:30733436-30738289 GCF_000003195.3 Sorghum bicolor
TTTGCATGGAACATACCATATGCTAAGAAATCAATTTGTGACGCACCCGATGGAACTGTAGATGCACCCGATGGAACTACTAGATGAAGTGTATCATATGGAATCTCGCTTCAGTCGAGTTGGAGATAGTATTAGTTTTGGTGAAAGATAAGTGCATGGTTTGTGCCTATTGCACCATAGGCTCAGAAACCGTTGTGGAAGTTCCCGATGGTACTCCTAGGTGAAGAGGCTCAAGTGAAAGCTCAGTTCGGTCTGTTTGGAGATAGTGCTAATCTTGATGAAAGATAGGTGTATAGTTTGCATGGAACATAGTGCATTGGGCACAAACCATCTTGCACCGAAACTAATAATATCTCCAACTTGACCGAAGCGAGATTCCATATGATACACTTCATCTAGTAGTTCCATCGGGTTTGTCGAAATTGATTTCTGAGCATATGTTATGTTCCATGCAAACCGTGCACCTATCTTGCATCAAGATTAGAACTATCTCCAAACAGACAGAACCAAGATTCCACTTGAGCCTCTTCACCAAGGAGTACCATCGTGTGCGTCCAAAATAGTTTCTTAGCCTATGGTGCAATAGGCACAAACCGTGTACCTATCTTGTGCCAAAACTAACACTATCTCCAAAGAGACTGAAGTGAGATTCTATATGACACACGTCATCTAGGAGTTCTATTGGGTGCTTCCAAATATATTTCGAAGCATATGGTATGTTCCATGTAATTCGTGCACCTATCTTGCATCAAGATTAGCACCATCTCTGTCACACCCAGTTTTAAGGAACAAAACCAGGCTAGCTATATGTGTGCCCAGAAAGTCCACACATACAACAACAGAAAGGAACAGTATCAGAAACAATATTATATAACGGAAATATACTTATAATTAACACTTACATCAGAGTATCGCGGAACGATAACTAATCTTCAGGCTCAATCTTCACAGGGACGGTTGACTGGGGGTAACATATGCGTAGCACTTCTTGTATTGTGAGAACATCCTTCATGATTCCATCACTCTTTTGATCAACTCTTACTAGTAAACTGGAGTGGTGGGAAATAGCAAGAGTGAGCACATATCCTACTCAACAAGTATAACCAGGGGTTCATGAGGCTCAATTAGCTGACACTGGTTTAACTGCATTTAGCTTTTATATATCTAGAGCATGTTCATATTTAGATAGCAAATGTCAAGGTATCATAAATAATCCATTAATCACATGATCAAGTGTAAGCATAATTAATTCATAGCATAAACGATAATCAAATGAACATAACAACTTAACAAGCTCATCGTCATCGCAGCAAGAACCCCCAAGGCCGCTCATAACCGTGAGCATGGCTAGTATACTAGTTTTAACCCTCTGCAGAGGTTGTACATCTTTACCCATGAGCCATGATTTACCCTTTCGCCCGAGGCCCGTCGACCTCTTAACCCACTACCAAGGAAGGTCGGCAGGGATCACTATGAAGCCTTTCAAAAGTTCGTCTAACATGTTAGGGCCGCAAGGTTTCCTTTGCGAGCAGATATAGATACCCCCTTCCGAATGGCACAACAACGCGCAGCCTATACACATAGGGACAGGGGCTCGCACTATACCCGTGTCGGTTCAGCCCCTCCGCCCTTTCAGGTAACCCCTAACAAGCTAGAAAAGGTCTTCATACTGAGCTAAAGCCAGAGCCATTATAGCCCTCATGGTTGCACTGTTGTCCCGGTGATCACTTACAGACAAGATCTCATAGAGTTATTTGTCATCTTTTAACGTTCATTGCATAGCTATTAATCATCTTACAAGATCATGGATTATATCAAGCACTAGCACATCTACACCAAATGCATATCAAGTAGGTAGCAAGGAATCCAGGTAACAATCATCTATGATTTTGCTAAGGTCGACAAGGTGAAAGCATGCATATGATATATATGTGTATTTAAGTGAATAGGTAACAAGGATGATCCCAAGTTATACTTGCCTTAAACTTGCTCAATTCTCACACCATGAGTCGTCGGTTATCATCTTCTGATCATCATCACCCATAAACGGTTCTCGTCTACTCGTATCAAGCACCACACATAGGCGAACATACAAGCAACAAACAAAAAATAACTAAGAACAATACACCGCACAAGATTAAGCAACATACTAAATGAGAGCTCGCAGCAACGATCGTGAGAGCACAGGAAAACACCGAGAATGAGTTTGTGATTAAAAAGAAACTACTAACGATAGCTTTATATTATTTTATTATTTTAAATTATAAAAGAGAAACCTACATGCTTGATTTATTTTATTTACATAACCATTTTTAGGACATTACTTTAGCCAATTTACATATCAATTGAAAAGTCAAGTTAAAGCTACCAGCCATATTTTATTTGCAAATACTGCTCTTAGTATTTGTTATTTTAACTTTATTTTGAAAGAGGTATAAACATGTGACAACACGTATTTAAATCTAGTATGTATGCTTAAACTAGGCAAAATTATAATTTAAAAACACACATATATATATGCATCATGGGTCATTTAAAATAAGGTCAGAAGAAAGAGAATTCAAGCTTTTAAAAGTAGCATAAATTTATTTGTAAACTGAACTGTAGTCTTATTAATTATATTGTGATAAAGTGGTTTAGAAATAGACAAAGAAGGACTCGGCTGAAATTTATATATTCAAAATTAAGTGTTGAACCACTACGCAAGGATGATGTATGTGTCACATCAGCAAAGTATTTATAGCCAATTAAATAATGTGGCATACCGTTTACCGTTGTAGGATGATCATGTACGTGCTTTCTGGATCCTGCATGAACTGCAGACACATAGCATGTTTGGCTTCAGGGAACGACGTAGTTGTTTGCTTGCGAGTGCGGGCAAGGGCAGAAGGTTTTATGTTATGTTTTCATGTCCAGTTTCACGGAAACAATAAGATAGGGAACTATAAACAAGGCCGAGAGCAAAATGGGGTTCCGTAGATGTGCTCACCATCAATCCATCAGCCGGGAAAAGAACAGCGACGACGTGATCGATTCGGAAAAGAAGATGGTGCTTCACGTAGAAGGACTCCGCTGCCCTCCTCGATGCCTAAATAGCATAGAGCAACAGCGGGGCCGAAAACAGCGAGCATGGCGGCGGCGTTCACAAAGAGATACTCGAGAGTCTTCTTTGGTCGACGGAGGAGTTAGCTATGATCACAGCAGCGACGGACGTCTGGCTCCTGGGCAAGATCCAAACGAGGCAGCACGGAGATGGAAAAAAATAAACGGAGCGGCAAGGTCTTGCTTGTTGCCGAGGAGAGGCCGGCGTGGTGTATTGGCGAGATTAATCTAGCAATGGCAACAGCGGCGGCTGCAAATTCTGGTTGTTTCATCGGTTTTGTCCAAATTGATTTCTGAGCATATGTTATGTTCCATGCAAACCGTGCACCTATCTTGCATCAAGATTAGAACTATCTCCAAACAGACAGAACCAAGATTCCACTTGAGCCTCTTCACCAAGGAGTACCATCGTGTGCGTCCAAAATAGTTTCTTAGCCTATGGTGCAATAAGCACAAACCATGTACCTATCTTGCGCCAAAACTAACACTATCTCCAAAGAGACCGAAGTGAGATTCTATATGACACACGTCATCTAGGAGTTCTATTGGGTGCTTCCAAATATATTTTGAAGCATATGGTATGTTCCATGTAATTCGTGCACCTATCTTGCATCAAGATTAGCACTATCTCCAAACAAAAGCAAACTGAGGTTCCACTTGAGCCCCTTTACACAGGATTGACATCGGGTGCATCCAAAATGGTTTCTTAGCCTATGATGCATTAGGCGCAAACTGTGTACCTATCTTGCACCAAAATTAACTCTGTCTCCAAACAGACCGAAGCGAGATTCCATATGACACATGTCATCTAGAAGTTCTATTGGGGTGCGTCCAAATGGATTTCTTAGCATATGGTATGTTCCATGCAAACCGTGCACCTATCTTGCATCAAGATTAGCACTATCTCCAAACAGATCGAACCGACCTTCCACTTGAGCCTCTTCACCTAGGATTATCATCGGGCGCTTCCATAATGGTTTCCGAGCCTATGGTGCATTATGCGCAAACCATGCACCAATCTTGCACCTAAACTAACACTGTCTCCAAACAGATTGAAGCAAGTTTCCATATGACACACATGATCTAGGAGTTCTATCGGGTGCGTCCAAATTGATTTATGAGAATATGGTAAGTTCCATGCAAACCATACACCTATCTTTCATCAAGATTAGCACTATCTCCAAACAGACCGAACCGAGCTTTCACATGAGTCTCTTCACCTAGGAGTACCATCGGGAACTTCCACAACGATTTCTGAGCCTATAGTGCACTGGGCACAAACCATGCAACTATCTTGCACTGAAACTAATAATATCTCCAACTGGACCGAAGCGAGATTTCATATGATACACTTCATCTAGTAGTTCCATCGGGTGCATCTACAGTTCCGTCGGGTTTGTCCAAATTGATTTCTGAGCATATGTTATGTTCCATGCAAACCGTGCACCTATCTTGCATCAAGATTAGAACTATCTCCAAACAGACAGAACCAAGATTCCACTTGAGCCTCTTCACCAAGGAGTACCATCGTGTGCATCCAAAATAGTTTCTTAGCCTATGGTGCAATAGGCACAAACCGTGTACCTATCTTGCGCCAAAACTAACACTATCTCCAAAGAGACCGAAGTGAGATTCTATATGACACACGTCATCTAGGAGTTCTATTGGGTGCTTCCAAATATATTTCAAAGCATATGGTATGTTCCATGTAATTCGTGCACCTATAGCCGAGCGGGCTGGATGGGGGATTT
>NC_012878.2:30738389-30750791 GCF_000003195.3 Sorghum bicolor
GGCACGATGATCACTTGCCGATATATTCACAAAGCCACTTGATGAGAAGAGGTTTGCAAGCTAAGGAATGAATTGAACATACTTGACTTCTCAAATATGTGTTGATGCACCCCCACTTTATGACATGCCTCTCCTTCGAGCAAAGCAAGGTGAAATTGTTTGACATGTCATTCATCCTATGATAAGGACATGCTTAGTGCATCTAGTCATTCCTTGCATGTCTTAGGATCATTCATGAAAATCAAATGAACTTGATGCTTGTATGTTACCATTATTGCTTCTATGCTTGACTTAATCTAGTGGTAGCATATGACATGTTTGTGGGCTTGCAATCCTAGTGTTTGATCTAGAATATGAGCTATAAGTGTTTAACTCAACATGGTACAAGATAACCCTCATTTGGAGGTGTGAAGAAGCTTGTCCTTGGATCAAACCGAGTTAAATATCTTAGGCAAGTAATCTAGATTGGACCAATTTTGGGAAAAATGATCTCACTTCACATGGTTTCACACTAACCTATCTAAAATTTGAGCTCACCTTTCGTGGTCATTGATGATAAAGGGGGAGAAAATTTCCCAAAGATTTAAGATAGGGAAGTAACATGTTAAAATAAGGGGATCAATTAAAATTTTGAAGCACACAAGTAGGGGGAGCAAGCTCATAAACTTGTATGTTGCATTCGTATGTGCATGACATATGATTGCATTTGCATTAGCTTTAGAACTTTTCTCTCCGATACCTTGCTTGTGTGGTGTATGCTAGTTGTAAGTTTGATTGATGAAATGAAGAACTAGCATGCATAGGTAGTGTAACTAGACCTTTATTTGTTTCACAAGTGGTACTAGAATCTTGTTTTAAATGTTGATCTCACGAGGTGTTCTAGTTTTGTGAATGTCTAGTTACTAATGGTGCTAAGGATGGTGTATATTGGCAACTCCGATTGGTATCACGCTTCAAAGGTCCATTCTTTACACCTTAGCATCACTTGGTAGAAATTGACTCCTATATTTCCTATTCAAGCATATGTGCAAGCCTTCTATCCAAACTCTTAGCACATATGTAGGGGGAGCAATTGCTACCAATTTGGGTTTATGAAACTTGTCCATAACCTTTGCACATGGTAAAATGCTTGGGCAAGCAACAAGAATCCAAGAAAAATTTATTGAAAATCTTTGTAAAAAGGGTTGTCATCAATTACCAAAAAGGGGGAGATTGAAAGCCCTAGTTTGGTTTTGGATAATTGATGAAACCCTAGTACTAACCTCTATGCTAAGTGTGTGTAGACTTAATGAGGTTGGTACATGCCAAGTGATGGAGCAAATGATGATCATGGTGATGATGATGATGACAACAAGATGATCAAGTGCTCAACATTGAAAAGAAGAAAGAGAAAAACAAAACCTTATGGAGATCAAGGCAAAGGTATTGCTTAGGGTTTTGGTTTTGGTGATCAAGACACCATAGAGGGTGTGATCACATTTAGGATAGATAGCCGTACTATAAAGAGGGGAATTCTTTGGCTAAGCGGTTATTAAGTGCCACTAGGTGTCATTGTTCATGTGCATGCATTTAGAACCTAGTGAGCTAACTTAACTCCTTCGAAGAAAATGTTTGTGAAAATGCTAACACACGTGCACAAGTTGGTCTACACTTGGGTGGTGTTAGCACACTTTGAGAAGGAGGTGGAGTATAAAGGGTAGAGAGAGGATGGGTACTTGAAGCATACACAATATGTGGGTTTGTGGTATCCCAAAGGTGCAAAGTTTGAACTTGTTGGATATTCCGATTCCGACTATGCGGGATGCAAAGTTGAGAGAAGAAGCACATCAGGCATATGTCAACTTTTGGGTAGATCACTTGTCTCATGGTCATCCAAGAAGCAAAATAGTGTTGCACTATCAACCGCCGAAGCGGAGTACATTGCGGCCGGTAGTTGTTGTGCACAAATCTTATGGATGAAGGCAACATTGAAGGACTTTGGAATCAACTTCAAACAAGTGCCATTGCTATGTGACAATGAAAGTGCCGTGAAGCTCACCAACAATCCGGTTCAACACTCAAGAACAAAGCACATAGATGTCCGCCATCACTTCATTAGAGATCACCAACAAAAAGGGGACATTTGCATTGAGAGTATAGGCACCGATGATCAACTTGCCGATATATTCACCAAGCCACTTGATGAGAAGAGGTTTTGCAAGCTAAGGAATGAATTGAACATACTTGACTTCTCAAATATGTGTTGATGCACCCCCACTTTATGACATTCCTCTCCTTCGAGCAAAGCAAGGTGAAATTGTTTGACATGTCATTCATCCTATGATAAGGACATGCTTAGTGCATCTAGTCATTCCTTGCATGTCTTAGGATCATTCATGAAAATCAAATGAACTTGATGCTTGTATGGTACCACTATTGCTTCTATGCTTGACTTAATCTAGTGGTAGCATATGACATGTTTGTGGGCTTGCAATCCTAGTGTTTGATCTAGAATATGAGCTATAAGTGTTTAACTCAACGTGGTACAAGATAACCCTCATTTGGAGGTGTGAAGAAGCTTGTCCTTGGATCAAACCGAGTTAAATATCTTAGGCAAGTAATCTAGATTGGACCAATTTTGGGAAAAATGATCTCACTTCACATGGTTTCACACTAACCTATCAAAAATTTGAGCTCACCTTTCGTGGTCATTGATGACAAAGGGGGAGAAAATTTCCCAAAGATTTAAGATAGGGAAGTAATATGATAAAAGAAGGGGATCAATTAAAATTTTGAAGCACACAAGTAGGGGGAGCATGCTCATAAACTTGTATGTTGCATTTGTATGTGCATCACATATGGTTGCTTGCATTTGCATTAGCTTTAGAAGTTTTCTCTCCGATACCTTGCTTGTCTGGTGTATGCTAGTTGTAAGTTTGATTGTTGAAATGAAGAACTAGCATGCATAGGTAGTGTAACTAGACCTTTATTTGTTTCACAAGTGGTACTAGAACCTTGTTTTAAATGTTGATCTCACGAGGTGTTCTAGTTTTGTGAATGTCTAGTTACTAATGGTGCTAAGGATGGTGTATATTGGCAACTCTGATTGGTATCACGCTTCAAAGGTCCATTCTTTACACCTTAGCATCACTTGGTAGAAATTGACTCCTATATTTCCTATTCAAGCATATGTGCAAGCCTTCTATCCAAACTCTTAGCACATATGTAGGGGGAGCAATTGCTACCAATTTGGGTTTATGAAACTTGTCCATAACCTTTGCACATGGTAAAATGCTTGGGCAAGCAACATGAATCCAAGAAAAATTTATTGAAAATCTTTGTAAAAAGGGTTGTCATCAATTACCAAAAAAGGGGAGATTGAAAGCCCTAGTTTGGTTTTGGATAATTGATGAAACCCTAATACTAACCTCTATGCTAAGTGTGTGTAGACTTAATGAGGTTGGTACATGCCAAGTGATGGAGCAAATGATGATCATGGTGATGATGATGATGACCACAAGATGATCAAGTGCTCAACATTGAAAAGAAGAAAGAGAAAAACAAAACCTTATGGAGATCAAGGCAAAGGTATTGCTTAGGGTTTTGGTTTTGGTGATCAAGACACCATAGAGGGTGTGATCACATTTAGGATAGATAGTCGTACTATAAAGAGGGAAATTCTTTGGCTAAGCGGTTATTAAGTGCCACTAGGTGTCATTGTTCGTGTGCATGCATTTAGAACCTAGTGAGCTAACTTAACTCCTTCGAAGAAAATGTTTGTGAAAATGCTAACACACATGCACAAGTTGGTCTACACTTGGTGGTGTTAGCACACTTTGAGAAGGAGGTGGAGTTTGAAGGGTAGAGAGAGGATGGGTACTTGAAGCATACACAAAATGTGGGTTTGTGGTATCCCAAAGGTGCAAAGTTTGAACTTGTTGGATATTCCGATTCCGACTATGCGGGATGCAAAGTTGAGAGAAGAAGCACATCGGGCACATGTCAACTTTTGGGTAGATCACTTGTCTCATGGTCATCCAAGAAGCAAAATAGTGTTGCACATGTCAACTTTCGGCGCTTTTCAAGAAAATGAAGTGCATATTTTCTATTGCGTCAGTGGGAGTTTTGGAGAAGTCGCGGGAGTGTTTCTTAGTAGGAAACACTCAGCGGACGCTCTGCGCGGAGGCACCGGACGCTGGCCTTTAGCGTCCGGTGTGCTGTTGGGTACAGCAGAGTGCACCGGATGTACAGGAGAGAGTTCGTGCTCAGCGTCCGGTGTGCAGGCGGTTTGGCGAGCCTCTCTGCGCATGAGTCTGGTGAGCACCGGATGCTTAGGGTGCGTCCGGTGACTTGCGTCTGGTGACCCTGCAAGTTTGCGAAGCTCTCTGCGCACGGGTCCGGTGTGCACCGGACGCGTCCGGTGAAAACTTGCTCAGCGTCCGGTGCTCTACAGGTTACCGTTAGATTCTGACACGCGACTGTCGTTGGAGCACCGGACGCAGGTGTTGAGCGTCCGGTGACCCCGAGTTTTGCCCAGTGAAAGAGCCAACAGCTCTATTTGTTTGAGGGGCTTATAAATAGTTGTTGGCCGGCTTAGGGCTCTCTCTCTTGGCTTTTCTTGACTACTAGACATCCTTGTGAGCCTAAGCAAACTCCTCCCACTCATCTCCTTCATAGACTAAACATCTTTGTGAGATTGTGAGTGATTCCAAGTGCATTTGCTTGAGTGATTGCGTCTAGTGGCACTTGGGGATCGATTTGGCTGCGGTTTTCTTGTTACTCTTGGTGGTTGCCGCCACCTAGACGCCTTGGAGCAGCGGAGGAGGATTGGCATGAGTTGGTGATTATTTGTGGCCATCTCCCGGTGATTGTGAGGGGTCTTGTACCTTCCCCGGCGGAGAGCCCAAAGGTAACTCTAGTAAAGTGCTCGTGTCATTGAGTTACCTCACTTGTGGGTAGGTTCTTGTGGTGTCCGAGTGAGGACGAGGTTCGTGCTACACCTCTTAGCCACCGAACCACCAAGTGTTGGTCGACACAACGGGGACGTAGCATGCCGGCAAGCATGTGAACCTCGGGAGAAAAATTGGTGTCTCAATTGTGATTGTTTGGCATTCTCCCGGTGCTTGATTGTTTATATTGGTGATTGGTTCATCCCCTACACGGCGGTATAAATATCTTTTCCTATCTTTACTTAACGCAAACTAGTGTAATTAGTTTAGTTGCTTACTTTGCCTTGTGTAGCTTAGTTCTCTAGTGTAACTTGTAGAGACTTAGTTCTTGTGTGCATAGTGATCATAGCAACTAGAATTGCTGGGTAGGTGGCTAGCAATAACCCCCTTTAGAGCTAGCGCAAAAAGCTTCGCTTTGTTATTTACTAACCTTTTGCTCTAGTGAGTCTGTAGAATTTTTAAATAGGCTATTCACCCCCCCTCTAGCCATATTAGAACCTTTCAATAGTGTTAGTTTCGGTGCAAGATAGGTACATGTTTTGTGCCTAATGCACCATAGGCTAAGAAACTATTTTGGACGCACGCGATGATACTCCTTGGTGAAGAGGCTCATGTGGAATCTTGGTTCTGTCTATTTGGAGATAGTTCTAATCTTGATGCAAGATAGGTGCACAGTTTGCATGGAACATACTATATTCTCGAAAATCAATTTGGACACACCCGATAGAACTCCTAGATCATGTGTGTCATATGGAATCTTGCTTCAATCTGTTTGGAGACAGTGTTAGTTTAGGTGCAAGATTGGTGCATAGTTTGCGCATAATGCACCATAGGCTCAGAAATTGTTATGGAAGCACCCGATAATACTCCTAGGTTAAGAGGCTCAAGTGGAAGCTCGGTTCGATCTGTTTGGAGATAGTGCTAATCTTGATGCAAGATAGGTGCACAATTTGCATGGAACATACCATATGCTAAGAAATCCATTTGGACGCACCCGATAGAACTCCTAAATGACATGTGTCATATGGAATCTCGCTTCGGTCTGTTTGGAGACGGAGTTAGTTTTGGTGCAAGATAGGTACATAGTTTGCGCCTAATGCATCATAGGCTAAGAAACCATTTTGGATGCACCCGATGATACTCCTGGATAAAGGGGCTCATGTGGAAGCTCAGTTTGATTTGTTTAGAGTAGTGCTAATCCTGATGCAAGATAAGTGCACGAATTGCATCGAACGTACCATATGCTTAGAAATATATTTAGAAGCACCCAATAGAACTCCTAGATGACGTGTGTCACATAGAATCTAACTTCAGTCTCTTTGGACATAGTGTTAGTTTCGGTGCAAGATAGGTACACGGTTTCTGCCTAATGCACCATAGGCTAAGAAACTATTTTGGATGCACACGATGGTACTCCTTGGTGAAGGCCTCAAGTGGAATATTGGTTCTATGTGTTTGGAGATAGTTCTAATCTTGATGCAAGATAGGTGCACGGTTTGAATGGAACATACCATATGATCAGAGATCAATTTGGACACACCTGATGGAACTGTAGATGCACCCGATGGAACTACTAGATGAAGTGTATCATATGGAATCTCGCTTCAGTCCATTTGGAGATAGTATTAGTTTCGGTGCAAGATAGGTGCATGGTTTGTCCCCAGTGCACCATAGGCTCAGAAACCATTGTGAAAGTTCCCGATGGTACTCCTAGGTGAAGAGGCTCAAGTGAAAGCTCGGTTCGGTCTATTTGGAGATAGTGCTAATCTTGATGCAAGATAGGTGTATGGTTTGCATGGAACATACCACATTCTCGGAAATCAATTTGGACGCACCCGATTGAAAGCCCTAGTTTGGTTTTGGATAATTGATGAAACCTATGTGTACTAATCTTTGTCATGAGTGAAATACAAAGATAGGTTGGTACACACCAAGTGATGGAGCTAGATGATGGTCATGGTGATGGAGATGACCAAAATATGATATTCAAGTGCTCCAACTTGGAAAAGAAGAAAGAGAACAAAATGGGCTCAAGGCAAAGGTATTTTTAATAGGGCCATTTTGTTTTGCCACTCAAGACACCTAGAGGGTGTGAGTGGATTTAGGATAGATAACCGTACTATAAAGAGGAGAAATCTTTAATTGCAATGGTTATCTAGTGCCACTAAGTGTGAGTCTCTTTTGCATATGCATTGCGCTTAGTGACGTGGTGAGAATACTTGAGAAAACCCTAAAAAATTATTTGTGAAAATGCTAACTTAAGTGCTCAATTGTTTTGGTACTTCGTGGGAAAGTTAGCAACTTAAAAAGGGGTTTTGAGTTAGAAAACCGAGCTAGTAGTCTTGCCCAAACAGCAAGGGGTCGATCGGATTTATTCACTGCCCTACCTGGATTTTCTAGTATTTGTGCTTGCAACAGAGAGTGGTCGATCGGAATTATTTCCTACCCGCACTGGAAATTTTCTGGTACTTTAGTTCACCCACGCCAACGGTCAAAAGCGTGTGCGCCTGGAATTATTTCCTACCCGCACTGGATTTTCTCGCGAGTTTGGGCTGCTGCAACGGTCGGATGAGTGGCTGGCAGAGGATAAGGTCGGGTCTCACCCCTTCCTTTCTTTCTCCTCAATCCATTCCCCTTTCTTGCTCTCTTGAAGAACTCCAAGAAAAGAAAAGCTCTCCCCTTCTCCTCTCTCACTCCCAAGGATTTGTGCTCCATTCAAGTGAGAGAGCAAGCTCTAGAGATCGATTTGAGAGCTCCAAGAGGATCTCCTCCCTCTCCTCTCCATTCCCATGGTTGGTTCTCTTTGGTGAGAGGAGTTGAGGAAACCCTAGTGTTCATGCATTTGTGATTCATATTTGTGGCACTAGGTTGTGATTGTGATTGTGGATTTCTTATTACTCTTGGTGATTGTCGTCACCTAGACGGTTGTGGATTTGTTGATTGGTGAGGGGATTTGGTGATTGTGTCCGCCCCCAATCAAGGTGATATATGTGAGGGGTTCTTGGGCTTATTCCCCGGCGGAGTGCCAAAAGCCACTCTAGTGGATTGCGCGTGTCATTGAGCTACCTCACTTGTGGTAGGTCCTTGCGGTGCTCGTGGTGAGCTTGGGTGTGCAATCCCAATTAACCGCCGGACCACGAAGTGTTGGTCGACACAACGGGGACTAGCGTGCCGGCAAGCACGTGAACCTCAGGAGAAAAATACAAGTGTCAATATTGTGATTGGTATTCTCCCGGTGAATATATTGATATACATTGTGATTGGTTCATCCTCTACATATCAGTATAATTATCACTCACCTCTTTACTTTCTTGCAAATTAGTTGTAACTAGTAGTTCCTAGTTTTGGCTAGTAGTAACTAGTTGTAACTAGTTGTAGAGATTAGTGACATAGTCTTTGCTTGTGCCTAGTGATTATAACAACTAGAATTTTTATATAGGTGGCTTGCAACTCTTGTAGAGCTAGAGCAAATTTGCTTTACGCCTTTTGTTATATTAATCCTTTGCTCTAGTGCCTTGTAGATTTTTTAAATAGGCTATTCACCCGCCTCTAGCCATATTAGGACCTTTCAAGTGGTATTAGAGCCGTGGTCACCGTTTAGTGAAGGCTTAACAACCTCGGTGTATGGCTCATGTTGTGTTCAACCATGTTGGGGGCAAACCACCAATGTTTGATGGCACCACATCGTTTGATCAATGGAAGAGAAAGATGAAGATGCACCTTGGTACCATTCATACCAAAGTGTGGAATGTGACCAATAATGACTTTGTTATCCTTGATCCCGATAATCTCACCGACAAGGATGAAATCAACCAACAATACAATAATGCCGCTCTAAATGCCATATATCAAGGGATTGATTCAAAAGTGTTTGAACAAATCAAAGATCTTGAGAAAGCAAGTGAAGTGTGGCAAAGATTGATTGAGATATATGAGGGCAACCAAAATGTCAAGAGTGCCAAGTTGTATATGCTCAAGGACAAGCTATTCAACTTCAAGATAGAAAAAGATGAGTCTATTCCTGAAATGTTCTATAGACTCCAAGTGATTGTCAATGATCTCAAGAACCTTGGAGAGAAAGTGAAGGACGAGGACTTCTCACATAAGTTCCTCATGTGTTTGCCAAAGAGATTCTCTACTTTGAGAAGAATGATCTTTAGAGAAGGATTGAGCAAGGTGACTCGAAATGAAGTGCTTGGTGACATAATGACCGATGCTCAATACAATGATGATCTTAGTGAAGGAGAAGAGGACAAGAGGGAAAAGAATGACAAGAAAGAGAAGAGTATGGCATTCAAGGCTTCATCCTCCTCCAAGGGCAAGAGAAAGAAAGAAGAGTCAAGTGAGGAAGAAATGGATAGTGATGATAGGCTATGGCACTTCTAGTCCACAAGATGGGCAAGTTCATGAAGAAGAAGGGCTATGGTGCAAGAAAGAGAAGAGACTTCACCAAAGGCAATGGCAATGGAAGGCTTTGCTTCAAATGCAAGAGCCCTGATCATGTGGTGGCCAATTGTCCACATCTTGATGATGATGATGATGACAACAAGAAGAAGAAGGACAATAATGAGAGGAAGGAGAAGAAGTCCAAGAAAATGAGCTTTAAGAAGAACAAGAAGGGTGGTGGCTATATTGTCACGTGGGATAGTGATGCCGGTGATGATGAAGATAGTGATGATGAGAAGGAGTTGGAGGCCATGAAGAAGGCTTTCGGTGGTGTTGCTATTTCCAACAAACCATCTCTCTTTGATGATGCTACATCAACATGCCTCATGGCTAAGGCCACCAAGGTAACATATAATGATGATGCATGTGATGATGATGATTCTTGTAGTGATGATGATGAGGACCCTTCCAAGGAGGAGCTCATGGACATGTGTGAGCAACTAAATGAAGGCTTCCAAAAGAAGAGAAAGGAGTGTAAGGGCTTACTCAAGAAAGTCCAAGATCTTGAGAAGTCCCTTAGGGAGCTCCAAGCGTCTCATGAGTGTCTAAAGGAAGACCATGAGGAACTTGAGAACGCTCACACCAAGCTTGCAAAAGCTCACTCTATTCTTCTTGATCAAGCAAAGGTGGAGGATGTGAAGGAGACAAGAAGCATTGGACTAACTTGTGATATTGTGGATGAATCCTTTTATAAACCTATTGTTATATCACAAGCTAACCCTTCTTGTAGCTCTTCATCCACCACAACCGACTCAAGCTCAAGTATGAGTGATGGTTTCACTTGTGATGCATCCCTCATGATTGAGAATGAGACCCTCAAGAGGGAGGTGGATGAGCTTACTCACGCTCTAGGCAAGGCCTATGGCGGTGAGGCCCACTTGCTTAAGTGTTTGGGTAGCCAACGCTTTTCTCTCAACAAAGAGGGATTAGGCTACACCCCCAAGAAAGGCAAGACGGCCTTTGCAACTCACAAGCCTAGCTTTGTGAAGAGCAATGGTTGTTATTGCAATAGATGCAAGCAAGTTGGGCACCTAGAGCTTAATTGCAATAAAATGAACAAGAATAAGAAAAATGCTAATGTATCTTACATTTCTTTTGGTTCTTGTTATGTGCTTACCAAGGGTGAGAAGGGTGTGCATGCTAAGTTTGTTGGTACACCAATTGTGGGTCCAAAGAAGAAGTCCATTTGGGTACCAAAAAGCTTAGTCACTAACCTCCAAGGACCCAAACAAGTATGGGTACCTAAGAAATATTGATTTGTTTTGTAGGTAAATTACAAAGCCAGAGGAAGGCATTGGATTCTTGATAGTGGGTGCACTCAACACATGACCGGTGAATCAAAAATGTTCCAAGAAATCAAGCCAAATGATGGTGGTGTAAGGAGTATCACATTTGGAGACAATAGTAGAGGTGATGTGATTGGTCTTGGCAAGATTGCAATTTCAAATGATATGTCCATTTCCAATGTGATGCTAGTGGAGAGCTTGAACTTCAATTTGCTATCAATTGCTTAATTGTGTGATCTTGGCTACAAGTGTATATTTGGTATTGATGATGTTGAAGTGGTTAGTGTTGATGGATCAAATGTTGCTTTCAAGGGGTTTAGATATGGCAATCTCTATCTTGTTGATTTCAACACAAGTGAAGCTCAATTGTCAACATGCTTGCTCTCCAAATCAAGCATGGGTTGGCTATGGCATAGAAGGCTTGGTCATGTTGGAATGAAGCAACTCAACAAGTTAGTGAAGCATGATCTAGTTAGAGGCTTGAAGGATGTCACATTTGAGAAGGATAAACTTTGTAGTGCATGTTAAGCCGGAAAGCAAGTTGGCAACACTCATCCAAAGAAGAGCATCATGAGTACTTGTAAGCCATTTGAGTTGATGCATATGGATTTGTTTGGGGCAACAACATACACTAGCATTGGAGGCCACAAATATGGATTTGTGATTGTGGATGATTTCACTAGATACACTTGGGTGGCATTTCTTAGTGACAAGAGTGAGACATATGACATTTTCAAGCTATTCATCAAAAGAATGCAAAATGAGTATGAGACCACCATCAAGAAAGTGAGAAGTGACAATGGAAGTGAGTTTAAGAATACAAGAGTTGATGAGCTATGTGATGAGTTAGGAATCAAGCATCAATTCTCAGCCAAGTATACACCACAATCCAATGGGCTAGTCGAAAGAAAAATAGAACTTTAATTGATATGGCAAAATCAATGCTAAATGAGTATAATGTGAGTCATTCATTTTGGGCCGAAACAATCAACACGGCATGCTTCTATAGCAATAGACTCTATTGTCATCCATTCCTAGAGAAGACACCTTATGAGATATTAAATGGAAGAAAGCCCAACATATCATACTTCCGAGTATTTGGATGCAAATGCTACATATTGAGAAAGGGCACTCGATTGAGCAAGTTTGACAAGAAAGTTGATGAAGGCTTCTTGCTTGGTTACTCCACTTCAAGCAAAGCATATAGAGTATGGAATTTGGGAAGTGGTCAACTTGAGGAATTGCATGATGTTGAATTTGATGAAACTCAAGGCTCTCAAGATGAAGAAGAGAACTTGGATGATGTGAGAGGCACACAATTGGCCGATGCAATGAAGAGAATGGAAATTGGTGATATTAGGCCAAGAGAGGTAATTGATGTTCAAGATGACAAAGATCAAGTGCTTCCTACCTCTAGTGTGCAAGCTAGTGCGCCTCATGACCAAAATCAAGCTAGTTCATCATCTCAAGTGCAAGATCAACAACATGAAGCTAGTACACCATCCCAATCAAATGATCAACCAAGTGAAAGCAATCAAGTGCAAATACTCCAACCAACAAATATTGCAAGAGATCATCCATTGGATCATATCATTGGTGATATATCAAGAGGTGTGCAAACTAGATCAAGATTGGCATCATTTTGTGAACATTTCTCGTTTGTATCATCCATTGAACCAAAGAAGATAGAAGAAGCATTGAGAGATGTTGATTCGGTAAATGCTATGCATGAAGAGCTAAAC
>NC_012878.2:30752157-30754167 GCF_000003195.3 Sorghum bicolor
CCTCCTCCAGGGCAGAGAAGAAGAGAGTCAAGTGAGGAAGAAATGGATAGTGATGATAGGCTATGGCACTTCTAGTCCACAAGATGGGCAAGTTCATGAAGAAGAAGGGCTATGGTGCAAGAAAGAGAAGAGACTTCACCAAAGGCAATGGCAATGGAAGGCTTTGCTTCAAATGCAAGAGCCCTGATCATGTGGTGGCCAATTGTCCACATCTTGATGATGATGATGATGACAACAAGAAGAAGAAGGACAATAATGAGAGGAAGGAGAAGAAGTCCAAGAAAATGAGCTTTAAGAAGAACAAGAAGGGTGGTGGCTATATTGTCACGTGGGATAGTGATGCCGGTGATGATGAAGATAGTGATGATGAGAAGGAGTTGGAGGCCATGAAGAAGGCTTTCGGTGGTGTTGCTATTTCCAACAAACCATCTCTCTTTGATGATGCTACATCAACATGCCTCATGGCTAAGGCCACCAAGGTAACATATAATGATGATGCATGTGATGATGATGATTCTTGTAGTGATGATGATGAGGACCCTTCCAAGGAGGAGCTCATGGACATGTGTGAGCAACTAAATGAAGGCTTCCAAAAGAAGAGAAAGGAGTGTAAGGGCTTACTCAAGAAAGTCCAAGATCTTGAGAAGTCCCTTAGGGAGCTCCAAGCGTCTCATGAGTGTCTAAAGGAAGACCATGAGGAACTTGAGAACGCTCACACCAAGCTTGCAAAAGCTCACTCTATTCTTCTTGATCAAGCAAAGGTGGAGGATGTGAAGGAGACAAGAAGCATTGGACTAACTTGTGATATTGTGGATGAATCCTTTTATAAACCTATTGTTATATCACAAGCTAACCCTTCTTGTAGCTCTTCATCCACCACAACCGACTCAAGCTCAAGTATGAGTGATGGTTTCACTTGTGATGCATCCCTCATGATTGAGAATGAGACCCTCAAGAGGGAGGTGGATGAGCTTACTCACGCTCTAGGCAAGGCCTATGGCGGTGAGGCCCACTTGCTTAAGTGTTTGGGTAGCCAACGCTTTTCTCTCAACAAAGAGGGATTAGGCTACACCCCCAAGAAAGGCAAGACGGCCTTTGCAACTCACAAGCCTAGCTTTGTGAAGAGCAATGGTTGTTATTGCAATAGATGCAAGCAAGTTGGGCACCTAGAGCTTAATTGCAATAAAATGAACAAGAATAAGAAAAATGCTAATGTATCTTACATTTCTTTTGGTTCTTGTTATGTGCTTACCAAGGGTGAGAAGGGTGTGCATGCTAAGTTTGTTGGTACACCAATTGTGGGTCCAAAGAAGAAGTCCATTTGGGTACCAAAAAGCTTAGTCACTAACCTCCAAGGACCCAAACAAGTATGGGTACCTAAGAAATATTGATTTGTTTTGTAGGTAAATTACAAAGCCAGAGGAAGGCATTGGATTCTTGATAGTGGGTGCACTCAACACATGACCGGTGAATCAAAAATGTTCCAAGAAATCAAGCCAAATGATGGTGGTGTAAGGAGTATCACATTTGGAGACAATAGTAGAGGTGATGTGATTGGTCTTGGCAAGATTGCAATTTCAAATGATATGTCCATTTCCAATGTGATGCTAGTGGAGAGCTTGAACTTCAATTTGCTATCAATTGCTTAATTGTGTGATCTTGGCTACAAGTGTATATTTGGTATTGATGATGTTGAAGTGGTTAGTGTTGATGGATCAAATGTTGCTTTCAAGGGGTTTAGATATGGCAATCTCTATCTTGTTGATTTCAACACAAGTGAAGCTCAATTGTCAACATGCTTGCTCTCCAAATCAAGCATGGGTTGGCTATGGCATAGAAGGCTTGGTCATGTTGGAATGAAGCAACTCAACAAGTTAGTGAAGCATGATCTAGTTAGAGGCTTGAAGGATGTCACATTTGAGAAGGATAAACTTTGTAGTGCATGTTAAGCCGGAAAGCAAGTTGGCAACACTCATCCAAAGAAGAGCATCATGAGTACTTGTAAGCCAT